>NW_022681120.1:0-34880 GCF_009764315.1 Trachypithecus francoisi | reverse complement strand
GTGATGGGATTGTTGGGACCCCCAAGCCTCAGTGTCATGCAATTTACCCATGTGGCAGCATGTATGCATTAATCCATAATAAAAGTTGAAACTATAAATACAATTTTAAAATGACTGCACCATTTTGCATTCCCACAGCATTGAATTAGAGTTCGTCTCCACATTTTTGCCAGTATTTGGTGATTCAGTATTCTGGATTTTGGTCATTCTAATAGGTGTGCAGTGGCATCTCATTGTTGCATTTCCCTGAGGAAATATTTTGTGTAGCATCATTACATATGCTATATTTTCATTTGTATATTTCATTTGGTGAGGGCCTGTTAAGGTCTTTAGCGCTTTTTTTTTTTTTTTTTTTTTGAGACAAGGTCTTGCTCCTTACCCAGGCTGGGGTGCAGTGGCACAATCTTGGTTCACTGCACATCTGCCTCCTGGTTCAAGCTATTCTCCTGCCTCCCCTCCCGAGTAGCTGGGATCATAGGCATGCACCACCACACCTGGCTTATTTGCATTTTAAGTAGAGACAGGGTTTCGTCATGTTGGCCAAGGCTGGTCGCGAATTCATGACCTCAAATGATCCACCTGCCTTACCCCTCCAAAGTGCTGGGATTACAGAAATAACCACTGCTCCCGCCCTTTAGCTAATTTTTAAATTGGGTTGTTTCTTACTACTATTCTGTTTTAAGAATACTGATATATTTTTACAACAGCCCTTAATCAGATATGTTTTGGCAGGTGTTTTCTTCCAGTTTAATGGGTTTCTTTTTAGTGTCTTTCACAGAGGAAAAGGAATACATTTTAATCAAATCCAGCTTATCACTTCTTCTTTTATGAACTGCAACTCTTGTTTTTTCTAAAGGTCATTATCAAAACCCTTACCAGTTTTATAATTTTCTGTTATATTTTAGGTCTTTTTTTTTGAGTTAATTTTTGTTAAGGTATAAGGTCGTGTTCTATTTTTTTTTTGCCTGTGGATGTTCAGTTGCTCCAGCCCCACTTCCTGAAAAACTATCTTTGTTTCATCATCATATTTCCTTTATTTCCTTTTCAAAAACAAATTGAGTACATTGAGTTGTGTCTATTTCTGAACTTTATCATGTTTTATCAATCTGTCTATTTTTTCATCCATCTCACACTCTTGATTACTGTAGTTTTATAGTAAGTCTCGAAGTTGATTAGTGTCCGTCCTCCAATTTTATTATTCTTCAATATTATGTTTTACCATTGAAGTTCTCTTGCCTATCCATATAAACGTTAGAGTTAGTTTTTCTATATTCTCCAACTTACTGGCTTCTACTTTGACTGGAATTGCATTGAATCTGTATATTAGGAAAAACTGGCATCTTAACACTATTGAGTGTTTCTGTTGATGAATATGGTATATCTCTCTGTTGATGAATATGGTATATCTCTTCATTTGTTATTTGATTTCTTTCATTAGATAGAGCATTTCTCTGGGATTAGAGAGGTCCTTCTTCCTTGAGCAAAGGACAGTAATAAGTGGCCACATTCTACAGCCAACAAGTCACCTCTAAGAGGCAGATGTCTGAACACACACAGGAGGGTGAGAGAAGAATGATAAAGATGTCCTAGGAAAATCAAGAAATTAAAGAATCAATAATTGTGTCTAAGTAACACTTTTTCATTTCCCCAGGGCAGCTGTCAGTCCAGCAAATACCCACCAGCTTGTGCCAAGCATGCTGACACTTCTGGCTTTCCTCAGCCCTTCTCCTAGTCCTTCCTTTTGGCTGTGTGCTTCTTGAACTTAGTTAGAAAGTCCGTCTTTATTCCTACAATTAGATAACATTTTTCACAAATGTTATTAAAAATAGTTTTTCAAGTTGTATTTTAGATAGAAGGGGTACATGTGCAGGTTTACATGTGTCTTTTTGGTAAAATAATGTATTTTATTTTGGGTGTATACCCGGTAATGGGATTTTTATTTTTATTTAGTTTATTGTTATATTATTATTATTTTTATTATTTTTATTATTATTATTTTGAGACAGAGTCTTGCTCTGTCTCCCAGGCTGGAGTGCAGTGGCGTGATCTCGGCTCTCTGCATCCTCCTCTGGGTTCAAGCGATTCTCCTGCCTCAGCCTCCTGAGTAGCTAGGATTACAGATGCCCACCACTACACCCAACAAAGTTTTGTATTTATATTAGAGACAGGGTTTCACCATTTTGGCCAGGCTGGTCTCAAACTCCTGACCTCAGGTGATCCACCTGCCTCGGCCTCCCAAAGTGTTGAGATTACAGGCATGAGCCACCGCACCCGGCACCAGTAATGGGATTGTCAGGTCAAATGGTACCTGTTTTAAGTTTCTTAAGAAATCTCCAACTGCTTTCCACAGTGGCTGAACTAGTTTACATTCCCACCAACTCCATATGTGCTCCTTTTTCTGTCCCCCTCACCAGCATCTATTAACAAATAACACTTTTATTCTGGCCATAGAACATCTGGTAGTGTTTATTTTAGCACATGCTCAGAAGAAGACTTTGTTTCACAACCAATGATGATTATTCTTTCCAATATGTTTTTTTTCCTTCTTCTAAACGGACATGAACTTTCTGCCTGTGTCAGTTTGGGGTATAGTTTGAGAGCATCACGCTTTGGAGTGGCCCATCCCAGTGTCTCTGAACACTTCACACACTCTTCACCTGCAGACCTAGTAAAGAAAGGTGCCCCCGATAGTCCTGAACCAGGCAAGTCACCAACTACAGAATTGCTCCAATAATGTCTGACTGTTTCCATAATTCACAAACATAGACCTGGGTCACCTGCAGGTAATAAAGTTTTAGTAATGGCAGTGACATCTCAGCTCAGCAGGAAGCATATTGTGGGCTCTGAAAACAGGTTACAATGAGTGTTGAGGCAGTAAGAATCACACTCATTGGATATTAGCCCAAAATTCTCTTGCAGGAAGACAAAGTATCCTTCTTGCACGTGTAGGCACACCAGACCTGTAGAGAGAGACAAAGTCTGTGCTGCGTGTCTGTGAGCATCAGTCCTGAGGGAGACACGCCGAGCTTGCATCACTTCTTTCACCACTGCTGCTTATATTGCACAGTGCATTTCATATATGTGTTAGTTCACTATTGAATTGTACATGCCATTGGCCTCTCATTCTGTTTATGAATTAACACAACACAATTTTAATTTCAAAGTCTCCAATATTTTACAGAAGAAGTCACTCTCTTTTCAGACTTTTCATGGATATTTTTGTTTATTCTTCTTTAGAATAAAATTTCTATCTCCAGAATACAAACAGATGATAGCTATATTGGAGTTAAAATCAATTTATTAAAGTTTTTTCCCTTTACTTTTTGGCTGGGCATGGTGGCTCAGGCCTTTAATCCCTGTACTTTGGAGGTGGAGGCAGGCAGATCGCTTGAGCTCAGGAGTTCGCGACCACCCCGGCAACATGACAAACCCCCGGCTCTACAAAAAATAAAAAAATTAGCCGGGCATGGTGGCACATGACTGTAGTCTTAGCTACTTGGGGGGTTGAAGTAGGAGGATCGCTTGAGTCCAGGAGGTAGAAGTTGCGGTGAGCTGAGATCGCACCACTGCACTTCAGCATGGGTGGGAGGAAGAGACCCTATCTTAAAAAAAAAATTATTTTTGATTTCTTAATAATGTTGACTCTTGCTGCCTAATCATGTAATATCATTACTCTTCATTTGTACAAATCTATTTTTATGTTTAAAAAATATTTTCTGGTAATTTCTTATTGCTTAAATTATTTAAAATATAATTTTCTTTGACACAATGTGGATGGAATGGGACTAATTTAATCAGTTGAAGGTCTGAATAGAAAACAAAGGCTGACCCTCTGCAAATAGAATTCTTCCTGCCTGACAGCCTTCAAACTGAAACACACAGAATTTTCCTGTCTTTGGACTAAAAACAGAAACATTGTTAATTGTTTTCTCCTGGGTCTCCAGCTTGCCAATTTACCCTGCAGGTCTTGGGACTTGCCAGGCTTCATAATTGCATAAGCCAATTGCTTATAATAAACTTCTATCTTTCTCTCTCTCCCTCTCTCTTTCTCTCCCCCACCCCCCGTGTGTGTGTGAACACACACATACATACACACACACTCTATTGATTCTATTTCCCTGGAGAACCCTGCCTGATAAAAAACCGTGTGTGATTTTAACCTTATGATATTCTGGCAAACGCGAAATTGAGACAGTAAAATGATCAGCGGTTGCTAGGGCTTAGGGGGATGGAGGGTTAAATAAGCAGATCACAGATAATTTTTAAGGCAGTGAAACAATTCTGTCCAATATTCTAATACTGGATACATGTTATCATGCATTTGTCAAAACCAGTTCACTAAGAGTGAACCCTAAGGCAAAGCATGGACTGTGGGTGATGATGTACCAATGTAGGTTCATCCATTGTAACAAATAAGGCACCACTATGGTGTGGATTGTTGATAGTGGGGAAGGTTGTTATTGGGGAACAATGGGTACCAGGGAATTATCTGTACTTTCCATTCAATTTTGCTGTAAACGTGAAATTGCTCTAAAAAATAAAGTCTATTAAGAGCAAACAAGACAAAGTCTATAAAAAAAATTCTGGTAATTTCTTATTGCTTAAATTATTTAAAATATAATTTTGTTTGACATTTTGACATCTGTTTGCATTTATGAACATGAGCACATGACAATCTCATTAATTCAATTAATGTAATTATGCATACAATTAATGTAATTAAAGAATTTCCTGAGAATGAATCTCACTTGCCTTTCTGTCATAAAGGGCACTTAGTAATGCTATAATATTTTAATGTGTTAACACAGTGGTTTCTAATACGTAAAAATGTTACTTTCATGTTCGTATTTTTAATTCTTTGTAATATTCTCTATTGCTCATGCAAACAGTTTTCATATCAATTTATCCTTCCTAAAAATGATTGGGAAGAATGAGTATAACTATGAAAACATGGTGCAATCTTGGCTCACTGCAACCTCCTCCTCCTGGGTTCAAGCAATTCTCCAGCCTCAGCCTTCCGAGTAGCTGAGATTACAGGCATAGGCCAGCACGCCCAG
This sequence comes from Trachypithecus francoisi, assembly GCF_009764315.1. Classification (NCBI taxonomy): domain Eukaryota; kingdom Metazoa; phylum Chordata; class Mammalia; order Primates; family Cercopithecidae; genus Trachypithecus; species Trachypithecus francoisi. The sequence goes on along the minus strand of NW_022681120.1, from coordinate 29,823 downwards.
CTAATTTTTGGAGTTTTAGTAGGGATGGGTTCTCGCATGTTGCCCAGGCTGGCCTCGAACTCCTGATGTCAAGCAATCCGCCCGTCTCGGCCTCCCACAGGGCTGGGATCACAGGAGGGAGCCACCGCGCCAGGCCAGACTGCTTTTTTAAAGTGGGTTGCCGATCCTGTTCCTCCTCAATGTGTGAGACCTCCCTTGAAGACCAAGGGTCTTCAGCTACACGGGCCAGTGTCTGTCGGCCCACAGAGGTTTCCAGCCTCCCTGGGATGAAGCTCCCAGAGGCAGAGGCAGGCCGCCACCTTTGCCATTTGGGTGGCTTAGGCAGTCCAGCTTTTGGGCTTTGGAGTGTTCTAGGTGACTGGGGGCTGAAGCGGACCCTTAGTACAGTGCAGCTGGTCTACAAAAAAGAGGCCAGACTGCTTCTTAAAGGGAGCCCCTGATCTTGTTCATCCTCACTGGGCAGGGCCTCCCAATGGGGGTCTCCAGCCACCTCCTACAGGTGTGTTTGGGCCACCAACAGGTGCATACCTCCCGGGGACAGAGCTCTTGGAGGGAGGGGCAGGCCGCCATCTTGGCTGTTTCACAGCCTTCACTCTTGTTACCTCCAGGTACAGGAAGATCCGAGCTGGCTAGGGACAGGATTAGGCCCGCAGCATACTGCAGCAGCCCTACAGGAAAGTCTCCAGAGTGTCACGTGGATGCCCGTTACCACATCTTTTCACTAGGCTGGTCCTCTGGGTCTGGGCTTCCAGCAGTCTCCCACCAGAGATACCAAACCAGCAGCAGCTCTGCGACGCCCTGAACAGAGCCTCCAGGAGCAACTGAAAGCCTCTCTGCCACTGCCTCTACAGTGGAACTGCCCTTGCTACCTTCGGACTGACGAAGCAGCAAAGACCCTACCTGCCTTATCCACACCTCCAGTAGGCTGCAGCTGACCCAAAAAGAGGAGGCCAGTCCATCTCTCACTGCTTTAAAAAAAAAAAAAAAAAAAGGCAGTCTGGCCATATTTTCACCGAGCAGCTGTGCTGTGCTGGGGGTAGGCTTCCATTCCTGGTCACGTGGTTCACTTCCAAGCCAGACGGCTGGATCCGCCAAGCCACCCAGACCGCAGAGACGGCGGGCCTCATTAATTCATTCCACAGGGAGGGATGGTGCCCCCAGCCTCTGCAGGGAGTTTTTCTGCATGCTGGAGGTGGAGACGCCAGTGCCTCTGAGGGCCCTGTGAGCAAGAAGACACGCGTTCTCAGGCCCATATGCTGTGAACATCCTCACTAAAGCAGATGCTTCTTGGAAAATCACAAGTGGTACTGAGTCATCAATGACGCTAAACCTGAAGCTACAGAATGCTACAGTAATAGCTGTTATCATCCCCTGGGCATAAGGAAAGAGATGCACCTCACGGAGGTTGGTGTCAGATTGAGGGAAGAACTTTTGGGACTTAATTAGAGAAGCTTCTATAATGCCTCATTCTAGGATATTGCTAAAAAGACTTCTTTAGTTGTGAGTAACATTAACCAGCTTGAGTCAGCTTATGGAAAAAGGAGGTTTTTATAAAGAGCTGTGTTTGGGGGAGGCCCAGGGCAGGTACAGAGCCAGCCCCAGAAAGGACCTGGAGCCATGGCTTGGCTTGCCATGTGTCTCCCCTCTGCTCACTCTCTTGTGCACTGACCTGCCTGATCTCTCTGGGCACAAAGGAGACGGTGGGTGTCCCAAGAATGCCTGGTTGATAATTATGTGTTCTTCAGTTGCCATCCGAGCAGACACTATATAGTATATATAGTGTTACATATACACAGTATATATAGTAATACATATACATAGTATACATATATATAGTATATAGTATTAAATATATAGCGTATATATAGTATTATACATATATATTTAATATAAGTAAGCTAAATATATATACTAATATACCATATTGCACTATCCCTGGTTTCCAGCTGAACCTGGGAGAATGAAGGTGACTCACCCACCTATGGCCGTTGATCAGAGGAGATAGCCAGATAATTTCTTTAAAAGGATAAGGAAAATAGTATGCATGTTTATATCATATATGTATCTTTATACCATAATTTTCACTATTTTTGCTGACCACTGTGCATAAAGTCCAATGCCACTTATATTTAATATGCTTTTACTAAATACATATAGTCACTTATATTTAGTACACTTGTACTAAATTTATATATGCATGGCATATATATGTATACACTAAACATATATATACACTATGTATACTATGCATATATACACACACACACACACTTTGCATATATATTTAGCATAAGTATTTCCCATGAACCACTGGGGATATACTTATACTAAAAATATTTTTGGTTAATCTGAAATTCACATTTAATCAGGTCTTGTATTTTTACTCTCTAATGCTGACAACCTTCTAACGTTAATACTTTAATGACCTTGGTTGTGGAAGGCCTCACTGTGCCTTTTGAGTAAAGACACTGGAAGGAAGCAGGTGCAGGAGTCCTGTGGTCCCCTGGGGAGGAGGATTTGTGAACAATGCCAGGGCCTGGGCAGAAGAGTCTTCGTGTGCTTGAGGAACAGCAGCGGTCCTCCTGCTGTGACTGAGGAGTGAGGAAGAGGGCTGGGGAAAGTGGGAACTGTGGGCCCTGACAGGATGAACCTGGGAGGCCGATGCCATGACCCTGGCCTTGACTCTGATAAGCTGGTCTCCCAGGGGAGGGGTCAGCAGAGGAGTGACACCATCTGGATAGGGGCTTAGGAGGCTCTGTCTGGCTGTTGGTGGAGATTCCACAGTGAGCTGGAGTAAGGACATCTGCAGAGAGCACTTGAAGGGCTGTGCCCTAAGATACAGGCAATGGTGGCCAGGACCTGATGTCAACAGAGGCAACAGTGAGATGTGATCAGATCCTGGACAGGACATAATGGCATCATTTGCAAGGTATAGTGCAAAATGAAAATGTGGGGCCTCTTGTTTTAAAACCATGAAGAAGTTCATGATAGTGATAGCAGGGCATGGAGCCCCTTCCAAACAAGAGAACCTTTGTCACCACATGGACCGTATGACCAGGAAGCTGGCCCTGATGGCATCCACAGCATCTGGTCATAAACTATAGCGGGAGACAGGAAAGGAGACTCCAGCCTGAAGAAATAAAGCTGCAGAGCTAGTGCGGACCGATGGGAGGTGGGAGCGGGAGGAGGCTGTGGAAGACACATTCTTGGAACAGGGAGTATAAATTGTGACCAGGGAAAACAGTGGAACATCTTCTGGTCTTTCTACAACCCAGTTAATTAAACATTAGTCATGCTAACTCTACAGTAATTTCTAGTGTTCTTCAGCTCCACTATCCTCACAAACATTTGAAGTGGTGACAAGTTGTTTGTGGGGTTGCACGTCTGTATGCCGGTGGAAGAGGGTGCATAGGATACTGAAGATAGGAGGGTACACATGCACTTTGTGACTTGCTGGGCATAGTGCAATTTTAAAAAATAATACTTTAAAATATCCTAATAAGTAAAACACTACATATTGATAGAAGCAATTAAAAATTTATAGATGCAAATAATGCCTGAACTAGAAGGGAACATTTTTCAACATAAAATTTGTGATTTTTATTAGGCCTTTATGTGAAATATATACACAACTTCCTTTCCACAGGAAAGTAATTTTTAAGGTGAAGTAATTATTTTATAGGAAGCTACTGTTTTTATATTTTTTGGTATCATCCACATGCTTTAATTGTTTTATTTTTTTTTTACTATACTTTTGTAGGTTCTCTTGAGTTTTCTTAAAAGTGATTACATTGTCTGCAAAATAATAATTTTGCTTTCTCTCCTTAGCCAATATTTATATATTTTGTTTTACAAAAAAGTATAGTGAGGAAAAGATTTATGTCTTTTATATCACAAAGTATAGTGAGGAAAAGATTTCCTCCACAATAGTGACAAAAATCATAAAATATGCAGAAATAAGAATGAGCTAAACATGTGCATGAATTACACGATGAAAACAGTAGAACTCTATTAAAGAGTCTTATAGAAGGGCTGCCCAGTGAGATATATCTTCTTTGGGTATGATTCAACATCAGGGAGAACTCCTTTCCCCCACATTAATCTAACTATGTGAGATGAACCCTACCAGCATTCTAGTAGGATATTTATTGGATTTTCACAAAAATTTTCAAAAGTTTACTTGGCATAAAATAAAACTGAGAACATTCACTGTCCTCATCGTAAGATGGAGATGTGACAGTAACCACGATATAAGGCCACTGAGGGACAAATGGATCAAGCACCAAGATGCACTGGAATCATAGCACACACTCAAACATGCAAACAGTTGAGGTATTTTCACTGTGGCACAGGATCTTTTGTCTTCTGAAAATGACCATGTCTTTCCATGAGTGGGATTGTTAATTTGTGTAGTTTTAAATTTAGGTTAAATTGAATTTGTTTAAAAAAAAAAAAAGTACTTGTATGGATAATAAGATTTTTGGTGCTGAAAAAATACAAGTGAGGAAGTTCCAGAAAATTTTAAACAACTACAAAAAAAAAAAAAAAAATCAAGGGGTCAGCCTGGTTAGCCACTTAAATTAGAGAAATTTAACCAAGATTGTACTCATGCAGATATGGACAGGTCCATCAAGAAGAATATGGCCATGAAACCACTCCAAATATATATGCAAATTTGGAACATTATGGAAATGAAATCACTTTGAAGGAAAGGTAGGTTGTTATCTAATTATCAACTATATATTTAGAGAACAAAAAGCTGGCTTCCTACTTTATCCATGTCACCTAGCACAAATCAGATTGATTAAATTTTTAAATGTTATTCATGAAATTGTTAGTTACAGAAGAAAATTAGAGTGAGCAATACTTTTAAAAACAAGACAAGATAGGCCGGGCGAGGTGGCTCATGCCTGGAATCCCAGCATTTTAGGAGGCCGAGGCGGGCAGATCACGAGGTCAGGAGATCGAGACCATCCTGGCTAACACGGTGAAACTCCGTCTCTACTAAAAATACCAAAAAATTAGCCAGGCGTGGTGGCAGGTGCCTGTATTCCCAGCTACTCGGGAGGTTGAGGCAGGAGAATGGCGTGAATCCGGGAGGCAGAGCTTGCAGTGAGCTGAGATCATGCCACTGCACTCCAGCCTGGGTGACAGAGCGAGACTCCATCTCAAAGAAAAAAAAAAAATGAAGACAAGATAATTGTGGGTAAAACAATGGGAAAATAATGCAACTTGAAGTTCAATGCCAAGGGCACCCCAGGTTCAGCATCTCAGAGGTCAGAAATGGTAAAGGGCAGAGTGTGGGTCCAGTGATGAAGAAGGTGGTCCAAGAGTGATCAGCTTCCTAGGCAAGCTCTAGTATGTGAGTTTGGACTGAAGACCTGTTGCTGTCTCAATACTGGCATTTGCTGGTTGAGTATCATTAGGCAACAATATTAAACTTTTTTGAGCTCACTTTTCTCCCTGACTAGTGGAGGCATTTACTTCTGTTTTGTTCACCATACAGGCCTATTCAGTCTTGTTTGAGTTCATGGGTGTGAAAACTCCATGCAAACTGTAAAAGTTGTAGGTTGAAAGAATAAAGACCACTGTCCCCTTTAAGCAACGACCTTCACCTAGATTCAAGTCAGTTATAGACTTAGAGATGAATGAATTGCAGCGGGAAATGATTTTACCTTTCTAATTCCTTCAATGTTAGATACACTGGGGAAAGAAAAAACTCATTTAATTATGTCTGCTCCATTCCCTAGAGCAATCTTTGATTCCCCTGGGTAGGTGGATTCTTCATCCTTCAACCACTGTCTCTTCTGCCCTGGGGAAGTCACATTGAAATCAGCTAAACCTAGCACATATAAAATAAATTTCGTGCTTGGTCCAGGGATGAGTGAGTGAAGAAAGTTAGAAAGCATCTTATCATAAATAAGCTTGTGGTAACAGACACAAAAGTTACTGCAAGGATTCAGCAAAGTATGCCTCTTTCTACCCTTTCTTGTAATGTGTTTCCCAATTCCAATTTAACCGCTAGACATACTGTCCCAAAAGGTGTCACTTATAGCAATCATTCAGATAAAAAGCAAATAAATCAATGTCGAGCTCAGCTTTTGTGTTTCAAAGTAGAGCACTGAAACTTAAGACAGAGCCAAAGCTCTTGAGAGAAAAAAGCCTTTTAGTATAAGAACTTGAGCTTCTTGAAATTTTCAATTTTCGGTTCTGATCTAAACAATAAGTAAAAAAGAATGAGATTTTTCAAGCTCACTTGGAATTGACAAAGATTCCATTTGCCTGGGGGAGAAGCAGTCCATAGTCTTAGTAGAAATGAAGAGAATAAGGTACCCCTTGTTCTGTTGGATCTCTGCTGGACCTTCCACCACATCCTGTCTTCAGTCTTGTTGGAGTTAGGCAATAGGCCAAAGAGATGATCTCCGAGAATCTCTTTCTTGAACTGAAAAAAAGTTCATATGGAACCAAAAAAGAGCCCGCATTGCCAAGACAATCCTAAGTCAAAAGGACAAAGCTGGAGGCATCACGCTACCTGACTTCAAACTATACTACAAGGCTATAGTAACCAAAACAGCATGGTACTGGTACCAAAACAGAGATATAGACCAATGGAACAGAACAGAGTCCTCAGAAATAATACCACACATCTACAGCCATCTGATCTTTGGCAAACCTGAGAGAAACAAGAAATGGGGAAAGGATTCCCTATTTCATAAATGGTGCTGGGAAAATTGGCTAGCCATAAGTAGAAAGCTGAAACTGGATCCTTTCCTTACTCCTTATACGAAAATTAATTCAAGATGGATTAGAGACTTAAATGTTAGACCTAATACCATAAAAACCCTAGAAGAAACCTAGGTAGTACCATTCAGGACATAGGCACGGGCAAGGACTTCATGTCTAAAACACCAAAAGCAACGGCAGCAAAAGCCAAAATTGACAAATGGGATCTCATTAAACTAAAGAGCTTCTGCACAGCAAAAGAAACTACCATCAGAGTGAACAGGCACCTACAGAATGGGAGAACATTTTTGCAATCTACTCATCTGACAAGGGCTAATATCCAGAATCTACAAAGAACTCAAACAATTTACAAGAAAAAAACAAACACCCCATCAAAAAGTGGGCAAAGGATATGAACAGACATTTCTCAAAAGAAGACATTCATACAGCCAACAGACACATGAAAAAATGCTCATCATCACTCGCCATCAGAGAAATGCAAATCAAAACCACAATGAGATACCATCTCACACCAGTTAGAATGGCAATCATTAGCAAGTCAGGAAACAACAGGTGTTGGAGAGGATGTGGAGAAATAGGAACACTTTTACACTGTTGGTGGGATTGTAAACTAGTTCAACCATTATGGAAAACAGTATGGCGATTCCTCAAGGATCTAGATCTAGATGTACCATATGACCCAGCCATTCCACTACTGGGTATATACCCAAAGGATTATAAATCATGCTGCTATAAAGACACATGCACACGTATGTTTATTGCGGCACTATTCACAATAGCAAAGACTTGGAATCAACCCAAATGTCCATCTGTGACAGACTGGATTAAGAAAATGTGGCACATATACACCATGGAATACTATGCAGCCATCAAAAAGGATGAGTTTGCGTCCTTTGTAGGGACATGGATGCAGCTGGAAACCATCATTCTTAGCAAACTATCACAAGAAGAGAAAACCAAACACCGCATGTTCTGACTCATAGGTGGGAACTGAACAATGAGATCACTTGGAATCGGGAAGGGGAACATCACACACCTGGGCCTATCATGGGGAGGGGGGAGGGGGGAGGGATTGCATTGGGAGTTATACCGGATATAAATGATGAATTGATGGGTGCTGACGAGTTGATGGGTGCAGCACACCAACATGGCACAAGTATACATATGTAACAAACCTGCACGTTATGCACATGTACCCTAGAACTGAAAGCATAATAAAAAAATAATAAATAAATAAATAAATAAATAAAAGAAAATGTGGCACATATACACCATGGAATATTATGCAGCCATAAAAAAGGATGAGTTTGCGTCCTTTGTAGGGACATGGATGCAGCTGGTAACCATCATTCTTAGCAAACTATCACAAGAACAGAAAACCAAACATCGCATGTTCTCACTCATAGGTGGGAATTGAACAATGACATCACTTGGACCCGGGAAGGGGAGCATCACACATCGGGGCTTATCATGGGGAGGGGGGAAGGGAGAGAGATTGCATTGGGAGTTATACCTGATATTAATGACGAATTGATGGGTGCTGACGAGTTGATGGGTGCAGCACACCAACATGGCACAAGTATACATATGTAACAAACCTGCACGTTATACACATGTACTCTAGAACTTAAAGTATAATAAAAAATAAAAATAAAAAAATAAAAAAATAAAAAAATAAAAAAGTAAAATAAAAATAAATAAAAAAATAAAAAATAGAGACATAGGGAGGATCCAAGGGGAAATAACCTATAATCTCATCACCCAAAGACTCCTAGCTGACACTAAAAAATAGGTAGAAAGAACACACACGCATTTTTGTCATATTCAAATGGAAAAGAAAGATTCTAAATATTAAAAAGCAAAAGCCAAATTATCCGTCTCCCTACCCACACTACCAACTCTCTTCCGTGATATCCAATGTTAATGAATACAGACGACTGCTTGCCTGTCTCCTTTCCTGTATTTCAGATGTTTATGTGTATTCAAATATGTGTCTGAATGTCTATATAGCCACTCATACACATGCGTGTTTACTTTTGTTTTTACAACAAACTTTATATTAATATGCCATGTATACCTGACTTTCAATAAAATAGTATATTCAAGATATATTAAAATTATTTCAAGTTTAACACATATATTGCTTTCTAATTCTTTAGTTTGTTTGTTTGTTTTTTTGAGACGGAGTCTCGCTCTGTTGCCCAGGCTGGAGTGCAGTGACGCCATCTCGGCTCACTGCAAGCTCTGTCTCCTGGATTCATGCCATTCTTCTACCTCAGCCTCTGGAGTAGCTGGGACTACAGGAATACGCTGCCACGCCTGGCTAATTTTTTTTTTTTTTTTTGTATTTTTTAGTAGAGATGGGGTTTCACCGTGTTATCCAGGATGGTCTCGATCTCCTGACCTCGTGATCCACCTGCCTCGGCCTCCCAAAGTGCGGGGATTATAGGCGTGAGCCACTGTGCCCATCTTGTTGCTAATTCTTAACAGCTCTTCCATCATGTGTGTGCTCTATAATTTATTTGAGCAATCTCTACTCATGACATCATTTTGATCTTGTTAAAGTTTGTGCTATTACCAGGACATTGCCATGGTCATCCACAGGTTTCACTGAGTGTTGGTGACACTAATAATGATGTATTAAGTGATTCTTAACAGTGATTGGTGTAGGCGGTGGCCCTGTGATCCAGACCTGGCAAGTGAGGCAAGAGGAGTGAGTTAAGGAGTGCATAGGAGGAGCTTACTCACATTCAGGAAGAACAGGTAGAACAGAGGCTTTTCCCTGGGATCTTTCTGCCTCTGGATGTTGGTGTTGATGATGTGATGTCTGGAGCTGTGGCAACCACCTTGCTACCAGCTTGAGGCTGAAGCATCATGAACAGAAAGGTAAGGATGAGAGAATCCCAGGGAAGCAGAGCTAGATGCTGGGAATTCTGTTCCCAAAGCTTATCTCACCCAGGGGCTTCTTATTATGAAAGGTAGAGTGTTCCCTTAGCATTCAAGCCATTTTTAATTGGGGCCTTTGTTTACATGCAGCGGAAAGCCTCTTGCCAGGTTTCTTCTGCATAAGTTTCTCCTTCCCTTGCTTCTTCTCCACATCTCCTCCTACTTTTGTGGCTGGTGGATTTGCCTCCTTCCCATTTCCTCTTGGCCCATCCACTCTTACAAAAATATTAGTGTCTTCTCATAAAATTCCAGAAGGTCTTCAATGATGCTAATGACATTTAAGTACAGGGCTTTTCAAAACCCCCACAAAAGGCTCCAAGTGGGCCTGAGCAACAGGTCTACTTGGCTGGATGTTTTGTACAATAAAAAGTATGTGGTATTTTCATTGTAGACAGTTAAGGCTTTTTCTACTCTGGCCTTCTTCTTCCCATTCACCACCCTCTGGGTGGTGTAGGGTGAATACAGGCATTTTGGTATCTGGCTAAGAGGAAGTTGAGTTGGGATGCATTTAACCTGGGGTGAAGGAAACACAATCCCGTGGTTCTCAGTCACTCCTGTGCATAGTCATGTTGCCTCAAACTGTCCTGGTGTATGAGTGGCCCCAGACAAGGCCCTACCACTACTTCAGTTTTTACCTAAAGCAGCAAGGAGAGGTAGTACCTTGGTCAGAAAATGTCCCCAGCACCTCACATTGGAAACCTGTGATTAGCAGAGAGGAGAAAAGGTTTGCAATGTATGGAGCCAGAAGCCCATCTGTGGATAATGATTCCCAGCAGAAATATGGAAAATTTTAAGTGCGTGTTCTGGTTCTTTTTGACCCTAGTCAAAAAAGGAAGCTTTACTCTATCAGAAATGTAGTCAGTAATATGGCATGTAAAATAATTAGTGCATCACGCAGTTGTTTTTATTTTTGATGGGAATTGAATGAGATAGAATTTCTCAATTTTTGACATTTGTAGGGAACAGATCTATGTGGTAAAACTACTCATAATAAGGATATATGTGTGAGAAGTGGCACAGAACTGATAGATGGGGCTGACCTCCCACTTCTTATCCTGACCAAGCCTGGGAGCTCCACATAACAAAGACATAAAATTGCGACCAGCTCGAAGAAGTACTTGCTTCAGGACAAACTCCTCCTGCACATTCAATGAGCTAATAGGTATAGCACATAAGGACATTTTTAGGCAATTCTGAAGCTTAGTACAAAAGTGACAGTTTAAAAATGCTGCCTTTGCATGCATTGTCAATAGAAAAATTTGTTAAGGTCCTCAATTTTAAGTCAATAAAATTTAGAGTTATTAAAATCTTAGAGCTTGCATATGAAAGGAAAATGAAAGAGGCTTCTGCAAAGTAGACAACAATCAGAAAAATGTGCATGATATGAACAATTATAAATTTTGAATCAAGATGTTATGCACCATCAATTTTACGAGTGATCAAGCCTTTTAGTGGAAAAACTGGTTTATTCTTCTGCTATACTTTGACAAAATCCTATTATAAATTAAATGTCTTATAATGAGGCAAATAGTGATGCATTAGCTGAGTATAAAAACATTAAACAAAATTATAAGTTTTGTCAGTAGCTAACTAATAAAAATATCATGTGAGTAAGTAAAAATCATGTGGATTAAGAAGAGCAAATCTGCCTTTTCATCTGCAGAGTGGATGGATGGACTGATGTTAACAAAGCCAATGGCATCATGAGCATGACAGAATGTTTCTCTCAAGCAGCAGCTTTGAAATGTCAAACAGCCTCTTCTTGGCTGATGACCACTTTCTGACTCTGGGCAGGTGTCTGAGGCTGGGATTAGACACAGCCCCTTCTCCTGGCCCAGCACCCAGCCCTGCAGCTGCTTCCTCCAGTCCAGCAGGCTATACACCAAAAGATGCAGGGTGGAGCTCCCAGTACCCCCACTGGCAAGTTAAATCCCTCTTAGCAAATCAAATTCACCATATTTGTCCCCCACTGTCCCATCTACATGCTCATGTCAGAGGTGTTTGAACCAGAGCAGCTCATCTTGAGTAGGGGGTGGGTAAAATGAGGCTGAGACCTGCTGTGCTGCATTCCAAGAAGGTTAAGGCATTCTAAGTCACAGGATGAGATAGGAGGTCAATACAAGACTGCTTTCTGACTCAATGGAAGACCTCATTCTCTAGAGTCAGGGGCTGTCAGAAACATTGCTTATCAGTAAGAAGAACATTCCGCTATCTGGAGGATCTATATCCACCTTTATACAGAAGCACAGAGCTACAGAGAAGGGGTTTATGGACAGAACATTCCACATCTGGCTGGACTTTATGGGTTCTAAGGATATAGGACCTAGGTCCACTTTGCAGGCCAGGCTTGACACTGGCTGCTTTACACAGAGGCCTGCCATGCTCTGAGTCCATCAATATCACCTCAAAATTCTTCCCCCTGGTCCTATAACAACCTCTTTTCTTTTCTGAGTCATCCCAGGTTTCTTGGTATGAATTTATTCCCTTATTGCAACAAGCCAATAGACCTGAGTCTGTTGACTACAGAATCCGTGTTGGTGACTGATTGCAAGAGGATCTGTGTTATTTTTCCAGATTTTGTGATGTTTGCAGTATTTTTCAGCATTTTCGTACATATAATTTCCATGATTTAATTTCTTTTCCTATATAAACATTAATTTTTGTGCTTAATTTTATATTGCTAACATTGTGCTATTTTTTTTTTCACAGAGAGCCCCTATAATGTATGCTCCTCAGGCCCTGCAGCACCTTGGTCCTCCTGTCCTTGTTATGGCAAGTGTCCACCAGCCCAAGGGAAGACTGTGCTGTCTCGTGCTTCCCAGGCCTCCGATGCACTCACCCCTCCTTCCAGAGTGATTTCTCTTTGCTGGATGAGGGGTTTCTAACCTCTTCATTTTCAGTCTTTTACCACTGATTTGTGACATTATTTTTGGTAAAGAAAGTCTTAAGAAAAGGCATAAAATTTCCAAAATGGGAATTGAGTGATATGGAATTTTGTAATTTTTGATATTTGTAGGCACAGATCGGTGTGGTGAAACCCTGTCTTACTCTCCTACAAAGACCTAGTGGCTTCAGAACACGGTTCAGACAATTCATTTGGCTCTGAAGATATACCTGCTCACCCTCAGCATCCCTATCCACTTCTTCCCTCCCAAATAGAAGACACACAGGGAGAAGGTAGGGGAAGCCCAGTATACAGCCCACACTTTACTCCCAGCTTTCTCAAGGGAGAGAGAGAATTGTGTCTGAGAAGTGGCTTAGTTTACACAAAATCATCTCTTCACTGTGTGTCTTGATGGTGGTCGCTTGTGTCAAAGGAGATCTTCCGTTCAGGTAGAAAATCATGAGCAACTCCCTGCAGGGATGTCTTCACCCCTAATCACCACTCTGAGCACCTCCTACTCTGCATGCAACCCCTCTCTCCCAACAGAAGCCTGAGTGACTACATCTGCCCACCCCAAAGAGGATGAGTACCAGACTCAAGTCATGGCCTCATGAGTGGTGCTTCGCTTCCCAGATCCCAAAGATCTCTGTAAATCAAATCCAAGCAGAGATGAAAGCTCTCCTCTCTGCCTGTCTCCTGGTGCAGGCCCGCAGAGGAGACCTCCCCCAGGGCAGGAACCACCAATTCAAGGGTGAGAGCAGTACAGTGGCGTGGGAGTAGGAGGTGGTTGGTGCAGCTGACCTGGTACAAACCCCTAGACATTCTGACATGTGGATTGCACCAAGGACATTCTGTCCTCCAAAGGAACTTCATAGATTTGGAAAGAGCAGAACTGTTTCTGTGAAAGGAAAGAGAGAGGGACAATCAGGGTGGGTTGCATTTAAAGTGGGAGACACCCAGACATGAGACATCAGAGTGGGGGCAAGGATGGATGGAGGTGAGACACTGTGCCCCTACCTGCTCCGGCTGAGTCCCAGAGCACTGAACCAAACTGTGCAGTGATGACTCCATTTCCCCTCCCAGGTGGGGATGGAAGCCTCCAGGTCACCAGGTGGCATTGCCTCCATTTCCAGCCTGCAGGGTTCCTGCCCCAGCACAGCCCTGTGAGGAGCAGCCTGTACAGGGTCTCAGGAGTCCCACGGATGCAGGACAGGGGGGGGTGGCTCACTGCCCCCAGCTCCTTCAACCTCTTGTGCCCAGGCATGCACTAAGAGGGGTCAGAGGGAAGAAGCCAGGGCAGGGCAACTCCCCCTCAAAGAGCTGGGTCATGGGAGGGGTTGACAAGGGCAGTGTAGCTCTTCCCTGATTGGAGACGTCACAAGACCCAGCAGGTCCTTGGAGAGGCTGGTGTGGGTCAGCGGGGCAGGTCCAGGGCTTTGCAGCTAACAGACCTCTACGTCACTCTAATCTGCTCAGCGTGACTGTAGCTGTGGGCAGGTGCCTGAGGCTGGGAGAAGGGGACCACCCTTGAATTGGTGGCTCCTATCCTCGGGGAGGTCTCCTCTGCGGGCCTGCACCAGGAGACAGGTAGAGAAGGCATCAGGTTTTCTTTTGCACGGCAGAGCCCCATCTCCCTGCCCAGCACCCAGCCCTGTAGCTGCTTCCTATGGTCCAGCAGGCAACAACCCAAAGCACACAGGGTGGAGCTCCCAGCACCCCCATTCCCAAGCTAAAGCCCACTTAGCAAATCAAATTCATTACCCCTTCCATAGCACCCCACCTACACGCACACACATAGGCATCTACATGAACTCACCCCAATCCTCACTTACATGGATCTATGCACCAATGTCCATACTTCCCCACACAACCACATGCACACACACACTCTCATGCACCTCCCACACACACTTGCATATGCGTGTATACACATGCACCTTTCCATGTGCAAAACCACACCTGCACACCTACTCACATGTACATGCACAGACATATAACTTCATATGCACACACATCCATGTCCCTCCCAACACACATCTGCCTGTGTGTGCACAAACACACATGCATCTTTCCATATACATGTACCCATGCCTGCATGCCCTGCTCTAGGCATACCGATGTGCTTACATACATACGCTTCAAAACATGTGAAGAAGCACACACACACACACACACACAACTCTGCAGTGCACAACTGTTCCCTGACCCACATCAGGCATGTACTTCCTGAAGTTCTGGCTGCTCATGGAAGGAACAGTTGTCCAAGTTGGGCTGGAACTTGGCGCATGTGGTTTGCCCCATCTCCACATCAAAGAAGTAGTTCATCCTGAGGGGGGTGTGAACAGGGAAGGGAGTCTCATGGTAACTGTGGGTGGGGCCGGGTGGAAAGTGCGGGAGACCCCTGGCAGGCGGTGGGGGTGTCAGGAGAGGGAGCAGCAGTCGCTGGATGAATGTGGGAGCCCACAGGTGTCTCTTGCTCCTCCCCGCAGGGAGCCATGCTGCCAGCACTGGTCCTCTGTGCACTGCTTGGAAAACTCACCTGATTTTTAAAAATTGCCTTGAATGAGGTAGAATTTACATAGAATAAAATGCCTAACTGTATGTGTCTAACCTGGGGGATTTATTTTTTTTATGGATTTCAGGATACAGGCGTAGTTGTGTTTTGTGGACATATTGCATAGAGGTGAAATCTGGGCTTCTAGGGTACCCATTACCAGATAATGTATACTCACTAGGTGCTATTTCACATTCACCTCCATCCCACTCTCCCGTTCTTTGAGCCTCCGCTGTCTATCATTCCACTCTGCATGTGCGTGAGTACCCATTGTTTAGCTCCCACTTACAAGTGAGAGCATGCAGTTTTTGATTTTCAGTTTGAGTCATTTCAATAAGGATAATGGCCTCCAGTTCCATACAGGTTGCTGCAAAAAAACAAAAAAAAACAACATAATTTCATTCATTTTTGTGGCTGAGTGGTATTCCATGGTGTGTGTGTATATATATACATATGGAGTAGTATTGGATATATATATATCCAATTGTGTGTGTGTGTGTGTGTATGTATGTATATATATATGGAGGAGAATTCAGACACACACACCACCTTGTTTCATCCAACTGTCCATCTGTCCATCGATACCATGACTTTGCTATTGTGAAAAGTGCTGCAAGAAACATACAAGTGCAGGTGTCATTTTCATATAATGATTTATTTTTAGGGGGTACCTATCCAGTAGTGGAATTGCTGGATCACAGGGTAGTTGCTGAGAAAACATCATACTGTTTTCTATAGAGGTTGTACTAACATACACTTCCACCAACAGTGCATAATTTTTTTCTTTTCTCCACATCTTCTCCAATGTCTGTTGTTTTTTGACTTCCTTTTGAGACAAGGTCTCACACACCTTACCCAGGCTGAAAGGCAGTGGCACGATCATACCTAACTGTAGTCTCAAACTCTTGGGCTCAAATGATCCACCTGCCTCAGCCTCCCGAGTAGCTGGGACTACAGGCCCATGGCAAGACATTTTTATTTTTTGTAGAGACAGGGTTTCACTATTTTGTCCAGGCTAGTCTTGAACTCCTGGCCACAAGCAATCTTCCCATTTTGGCCTCTCAAAGTGCTGTGATTATACACATGAACCACTGCACTCTGCTGTCTTTTGACATTTAGTAACAGCCTTTCTCCCTGGTGTACAATGATATCTAATTGTGGTTTCAATTTGTGTTTCCCAGATATTTAGTGATGTTGACCATTTTTTCACATGCTTGTTTGCCACTTGTATGTCTTCTTTTGAAAAATGTTTTTGTTCATATCCTATGTCCACTTTTAAAAACTTTAAGTTCTGGGATACATGTGCAGAACGTGCAGGTTTGTTACACAGCTGTACATGTGCCATGGTGGTTTGTTGCACCTATCAACCTATCATCTAGGTTTTAAGCATCACATGCATTAGGTATTTGTCTTAATGCTCTTCCTCCCCTTGTCCCTTACCCTCTGACAGGCCCCGATGTGTGATGTTCCCCTCCCTGTGTCCATGTGTTTCATTGTTCAACTGGCACTTATGAGTGAGAACATGTGGTGTTTGTTTTTCTGTTCCTGTGTTAGTTGCTGAGAATGATGGTTTCCAGCTTCAACTATGTCCCTGCAAAGGACGTGAACTCATTCTCTTTTATGGCTGCCTAGTGTATGTGCCACATTTTCTTTATCCAGTCTATCACTGGTAGGCATTTGGGTTCCAAGTCTTTGCTATTGTAAATAGTGGTGCAACAAACATATATGTGCATGTGTCTTTATAGTACAATGGTTTATAATCCTTTGGCTATATACCAGTAATGGGATTGCTGGGTCAAATGGTATTTCTGGTTTTAGATCCTTGAGGAATCACTATACTGTCTTCCGCAATGGTTGATGTAATTTACACTCCCATCAACAGTGTAAAAGCATTCCTATTTTTCGCCAGCATCTGTTGTTTCCTGACTTTTTAATGATTGCCATTCTAATTGGCGTGAGATAGTATCTCATAGTGGTTTTGATTTGCATCTTTCTAATGATCAGTGATAATGAGCTTTTTTTATGTGTTTATTGGTTGCATAAATGTCTTGAGACGTGTTTCTTCATATCCTTTGCCCACTTTTTGCTAGGGTTCTTTGTTTTTTTTCTTGCAGTTCCTTGTAATTCCTTGTAGATTCTGGATATGAGACCTTTGTCAGATGGATAGATTACAAAAAATGTCTCTCTTTCTGCAGGTTGCCTGTTCACTCTGATGATAGTTTCTTTTGGTGGGCAGAAGCTCTTTAGTTTAATTAGATCCCATTTCTCAATTTTGGCTTTTGTTACCATTGTTTTTGGTGTTTTAGTCATGAAGTTTTTGCCCATACCTATGTACTGAATGGTATTGCCTAGGTTTTCTTCTAGGGTTTTATGGTTTTAGGTTTTACATTTAAGTCTTTAATCTATCTTGAGTTAATTCTTGTATAAAATATAAGGAAGGGGCTCAGTTTCTGTTTTCTGCATATGGTTAGCCAGTTTCACCAGCACCATTTATTGAGTAGAGAATCCTTTCCCATTGCTTGTTTTTGTCAGATTTGTCAAAGATCAGATGGTTGTAGATGTGTGTGTTATTTCTGAGGCCTCTGTTCTGCTCCCTTGGTCTATATATCTGTTTTGGTACCAGTACCATGCTGTTTTAGTTACTGTAGCCTTGTAGTATAGTTTGATATCAGGTAGTGTGATGTCTCCAGCTTTGTTCTTTTTGCTTAGTGTTGGCTTGGTTATATGGGATCTTTTTTTGATTTCATATGAAATTTAAAGTAGTGTTTTTTCTAATTCTGCAAAGAAAATCAATGGTAGCTTGATGGGAATAGCATTGAATCTATAAATTACTTTTTCCTATCCATGAGCATGAATTTTTTTTCCATTTTTTTGTGTCCTGCCTTATTTCCTTGAGCAGCAGTTTGCAGTTCTTCTTGAAGAGGTCCTTCGCATCTTTTGTAAGTTGTATTCTTTGGCCTACTTTTTTGTTTTTTTCGAGACAGAGTCTCGCTCTGTTGCCCAGGTTGGAGTGCAATGGCCTGATCTTGGCTACTGCAACCTCTGCCTCCTGGGTTCAAGTGATTCTCCTGCCTCAGCTTCCTGAGTAGCTTGGATTATAGGCGTGTGCCACCAGGCCCGGCTAATTTTTGTATTTTTTTTTTTTTTCAGTAGAGATGGGGTTTAACCATGTTGGTCAGGCTGGTCTCGAACTCTTGACCTTGTGATCCGCCTGCCTTGGCTTCCCAATGTGCTGGGATTACAGGCGTGAGCCACCACACCTGGCACTATACCCACTTTTTAATGGTATTTTTTTTTTTTTTTGCTTTTCAAAGATTTTACTAAATCATTTTTTAAACAAAATATACATTAAATCTCAGATTTACAGAATATAGAAATAATTTATCCAAAGAAATTTGCATTTTAAAATTGTTAATATTGCACCCAACAGTATGTCTTTGACATATTTGCATTGTCAATCTTTCCCACAATTTGCGAAAACAGGAGAGAAATCTGAAACTAACAGAATTACACAAGCTAACTTTTCTGTAAAAAAAAAAAAAAAAAAAAAAAAAACAAAATAACACCAAAAAACAAAAAAAAACTTGCAATTTTTTTATTTACAAGTTAAGGAAAAGTTGTAAACGTTCAGCATTTTACTTCCACAGAATAAAAAGCCATACATTCTTTTATCAAACCTAGAAAATGAACTATTTACACATTGTGATTACCTCATAGGAATTCAATGGGACTGATATTGTGAACATTCACAGCACAACGGTAAAGAACAGAATTACTGAACTATGGAAACTAGTGTGTGAAAGACACAGAATGAGAAAAATGTCTCGAAAAAAATTACTTTTACCTTTTTGAGGAGTTCCCATAATTACCTAAAGTTATTTTCAAATTTAAAAGGACACACCATTCCCCAGTCTTAGGAATGTGGCTGCCAATAGCCTTTTCTCCATAAGACAAGTGAAAAAGAGAAGTGTCTGTTCAAGTCCCTTATAAAATACTTTACATATAGGCAGGCACAAAAGTTTGCTTTCCAAAAGAAAGCTTTACAAAATATTCTGCAATTTATTACTGATATCCTCAGTTTTTAACCCCCCCCCTTTTTTTTTTTTGAGATGGAGTCTCGCTCTGTCGCCCAGGCTGGAGTGCAGTGGCCGGATCTCAGCTCACTGCAAGCTCCGCCTCCCGGATTTACGCCATTCTCCTGCCTCAGCCTCCTGGGTTGCTGGGACTACAGGCGCCGCCACCTCGCTCGGTTAGATTTTTGTATTTTTTAGTAGAGACGGGGTTTCACCAGGTTAGCCATGATGGTCTCAATCTCCTGACCTGGTGATCTGCCCATCTCGGCCTCCCAAAGCGCTGGGATTACAGGCTTGAGCCACCGCGCCCGGCCTAAAACCCCCTTTTTTAAGCCCAGAAATATTTCGATGCTTTAAAAAATGAGAGTAGGAAATCAAATCATTTGGTACTATGGGAAGCTGCTAAAATAATATTTGATAATAAAAGTATGTAATGTGCTGTCTCACCCAGTAGTAAACCAAAAATAAATGGAAACTTTATGGAATCTGAAGTTATTTTCCTTGATTAAATAGAATTATTAAACTAATATGAGGAGAACATGAAACCATGCAACCTGCTATCAACTTTTAAAAAGTGATTGAGCCACTTAGCTTTCAGATGATGAACACTGATAAGTCATTTGTCATTACTACTATAAATGTAAAAATATGTTAAGGTGGCCTATGGGGGTTAAAAAGGAGCCTCTGGTAAATTATGCTGAAGATCACAGAAAGGAAAATGTAACTAATTTTATAATACAATACCATTTGAACTGAAATACAACATGCTTTGTAATTCTATTGCCCTGAATTGAGACTGGATTAGAATGTTCCCTTTCAACCATAATGTACATAACCAGTTGAATAATAGGACTTTTATTATTATTTAAAAAAATTTTTTTGAGATGGAGTCTCACTCTGTTGCCCAGGCTGGAGTGCAGTGCCACAATCTCGGCTCACTGGAACCTCCACCTCCCAGGTTCAAGCAATGTCCAGCTAATTCTTATATTTTTAGTAGAGACAGGGTTTCACCATGTTGGCCAGGCTGGTCTGGAACCCCTGACCTCAAGTTATCCACCCGCCTTGGCCTCCCAAAGTGCTAGGATGACAGGCATGAGCCACCGTGCCCGGTCTCTTTTTAAATTTTTCTTAAGACATAGTCTTGGCCAGGCGCGGTGGCTCAAGCCTGTAATCCCAGCACTTTGGGAGGCCGAGATGGGTGGATCACGAGGTCAGGAGATCGAGACCATCCTGGCTAACACGGTGAAATCCCGTCTCTACTAAAAAAATACAAAATACTAGCCGGGCGAGGTGGCAGGCGCCTGTAGTCCCAGCTACTTGGGAGGCTGAGGCAGGAGAATGGCGTAAACCCGGGAGGCGGAGCTTGCTGAGATCTGGCCACTGCACTCCAGCCTGGATGACAGAGCGAGAATCCGTCTCAAAAAAAAAAAAAAAAAGACATAGTCTTGCTCTGTCACCCAGGCTGGAGTGCAGTGGCACGGTCTTGGCTCACTGTAACCTCCATCTCCCAGGTTCAAGTGATTCTCCTGCTTCAGCCTGTCAGACAGTTGGGATTACAGGTGCCCCCCACCAAGCCCGGCTCATTTTTTAATTTATGGTAGAGACACGGTTTCACCATGTTGGTTGGACTGGTCTTGGATTCTGGGCCTCAGGTAATCTCCCCTCCTCAGCCTCCCAAAGTGCTGGGATTACAGAAATGAGCCACCATGCCCAGCCGAATAATAGGACTTTTAAAAGTCCTATTTCTTGGCTCTGCTATTGTTTAATAATCCAACCCATGGAGTTTGTTATAAAGGTTATTTATTGTCTTCAATATCTTTGTGACGAATGCAATTCACACACACACACGAAGTCCTGAGAATCTTTCATAAAGAAATAGATGTGCTCTGTGGCCGCGTCCCGGCCTGGGGGTGAGGGATCAGCTGTCCCCGGTGCGCCTGTACTCCGCAGTGCCATCAGCCACGATGGCATCAAGCGGCGAGCGCTTCTTGCGGATGCTGCGCCCAGACGAGATGAGGTCCGCGTAGCCCCGCTGGTGCGAGAAGGCGAGAAGGCGTAGGCCGAGCGCCGCGATGACACGGCCCGGCGGAACACCTGCTGCCTCCGCTGCCACTGCTCCTCCGCCTTCAACCGCTTGCGATGCTTCTGGATCTTATGACTTTCTGACGCCCAAATGGTCATTGACAGGAATCGGATGGCAACGACGGGCAGTGAGCACACGGCAACAGTCAGGATTATAGTTAACCAAATGTATGGCTGTCTCAGAGCGTTTGAAGCTGTGCCTGTAAATTGAAATGTAGGTGGAAAGAGAACATGTATTCCAGCACTATGAAAGTCAAACATGATGCCAAAATAAAGTGCAATGTTCCAAAAATTGAAAAAGCATTCACAAAAGTCCAATAAGAAGTATCCAAGCCAATCTGGAAATTGACTGTTATTAAAGAGCAGAGGCAATGGTGACAGCAAAAGACTGGTAGTCAGAAGGTGCCTCTCCATCCTGCCCTACGGTTTGCAGATAAGCTCCAAGAGGTATGAAGAAGAGGATCATCGATGTTAGGACCCCATGCAACAAGCTTACGAAGAATCTCTTATAGCTGAATAGTAAGTCTCTTTGTCCCACTATGTGTAACCCAGGGAATCGGAGGCTCAGTTTGTCACTCACATCCTGGTCGAGCAGTCCCATGAGGAGCACGGGCAGGCTGGAGCATAGCACGTTGTAGAGAGTGATGAACCAGTCCTCGTATGCAGTCTGTGCAGAGTAGCCACTGAAAAAGGAGTACCAGAAATGAACCAAAGTAAAGGCAAAGTTTTTGTAAAAGAAGTATCGTAGGAACTTGCACATCCTTATGTAAGACCACCGGCCGTGCACCAGCAGTAGCCTCTGCAGATAGCGGAACTGAGCAAAGGAATCGTCGTCACTCGACATGACAGCTTTCATTCCTTCTTGTCCACTTATTCCAACGCCAATGTGGGCAGTTTTGATCATGTTCACATCACTGGCCCCGTCTCCGATGGCCAGCGTGATGGCTTTCTTGTACCTCTTCACCAGGTCCACCACCATGGCCTTCTGCTTGGGGGTGACGCGGCAGCAGATGACTGCGCTGCACTCGCAGGCCAGGTCCACAGTTTTTCTGCCGCTGCTCTTTCTTAGCTTCTAGCCTCCTTTTACTTTGGGTCCGCATCCGTCTTTCTTCTTCTGTTCTTGGGAACTTCAGCTTCAGAATCTTACTTCTCTTGGTCTTTTTCTCGAGAAGCATTTCATTCAACCAAGAACCAGTGATGATTAACGCACGGTTTCCACCGGGTGGAAAAAAAGGTTCCTGCACAGGAGGTGCAAACTTTGCATAGACTCCACCTCTATTCCTCTGGTTTTCCATCCTTGCATGAAGAAGAGAATTAATATCTTCCCCATAACAGATGGTGGTGTCTTCAGTCAGAAGTTTACAAGCAAATCCTATATTTTCAGCAGTTTCCTTTTTGTCTCCAGTAAGCACCCAGATCTTAATGTCAGCTTTTTCAAGTTTTGAAATGGTTTCTGGAACTCCATCCCGTAGCTTGTCTTCAATAGCTGTAGCTCCCAGGAGAATTAAGTCTTTTTCAATCTCCTCATATACTTTATCCAGAGCTCCGTCCCGGTTGGTGGAGGCCACACTGGCAGCCCTAAACTTTTTATTTAATGGTATTATTTTTAATTGAGTTATTTGAGTTCCTTGTGGATTCTCAATGTTAGCCTTTTATCAGATACATTGTTTGCAAATATTTTCTTTCATTCTGTAGGGTATCTGTTTACTCTGTTGATTATTTCTTTTGCTGTGCAGAAGCTTTTTAGTCTAATTAAGTCCCATTTGTCTAAGGCAGTTGATGATGTGCTTCATTTTGAGGACTTAGTCATAAATTCTTTGCCTAGATCAATATCCAGAAGATTTCTCCTAGGTTATCTTCTGTGATATTATTGTTTCAGTTCTTACATTTAAGTCTTTAATCACCTTGAGTTAATTTTTTTATATGGTGAGAGATAAGGGTCCAGTTTCATGTTTCTGCATGTGGCTCTCCAATTACCCCAGCACCATTTATTGAATAGGGTATCCTTTCCCCAGTGTTTGATTTCTTAACTTTGTCAAAGATCAGTTGATTGAGGTACATTTCTTTATTTCTATGTGTCTATTTTGTTCCATTGATCTATATGTCTGTTTTTTATATCAGGGCCCTGATGTCTTGCTTACTATAGCCTTGTAGTATAATGTGATACCTCCAATTGTATTCTTTTTGCTTAGGATTGCCTTGGTTTTAGGACTTTAGGATTGAATTTTAGGATTTTTTTTCTAATTCTCTAAAGAATGATATTGATAATTTGATAGGAACTGCACTGAGTCTGTAGAAAGCTTTTGTCAGTATGGTCATTTTAACAATATTGATTATTCAAATCTATGAGTGTGGAATGTTTTTTCATTTTTTTGGCTCATCTATTTCTTTCATCAGTGTTTTGTAGTTCTCCTTGGAGAGATCTTGTGCCTCCTTGATTAAATGTTTTTTTTTTTTTTTTTGGTATTTTATTTTTTGTAGCTATTATGTATGACCTTGAGTTCTTAATTTGGCTCTAAGCTTCATCATCATTGGTGTATAGAAGTACTGATTTTTATATATTGATTTTGAGTCCTGAAACTTTAGTAAAATCATTCATGAAATCTAGGAGTTTTTTGGAGTATCTTTAAGGGTTTCTAGGTATAAGACCATTTTATTGGCAAACAGAGAAAGTTAGACTTTCTCTTTTACAATTTGGATGCTCTTCATTTCTTCTACCTGATTGCTTTTGCTAGGACTTCTGGTACTGTGTTAAATGAGTCGACAGTGGGCATCCTTGTCCCATTCCAGTTCTTAGGCAAAATGCTTTCAAATTGAACCCAATCAGTATGATGTTGGCTGTGGGTTTGTCATATACGGCCTTTATTATTTTTAGCTATATTTTAGTTATGCACCTTGTATGCCTAGTTTGGTAAGAATTTTTATCCTGAAGAGATGCTGTATTTTGTCAAATACTTTTTACACATCTATTGATATGATCATATGATTTTAGTTTTAAAGTCTGTTAATGTGGTGAATCATATTTATTGACTTACAGATGTTAAAACAATCTTGCATCCCTTGAATCAAATCCACTTGAGTGTAGTGCATTATCTTTTTGATGTGCTGCTGGACCAGTGTGCTACCATTTAGTTGAGGAATTTTGCATCTATGTTCATCAGGGATATTGGTCTGTAATTTTCTATTTCTGTTGTGTCCTTGCCTGGCTCTAGTGTCAGGGTGACACTGGCTTTGTAGGATATTAGGGATGAGTCCCTTCTTTTTGATTTTTTGGCATGATTTCAGTAAAATAACTACCACTTCCTTGTTGTACATCTCATAGAATTCTCCAGTGAACCTGTTTGGTTCTGGGCTTTATTTCATTGGGATTTTTTAAAAAGTTACATTTTCAATTTTACTACTCATTATTGGTCTGCTCAGGATTTCAATTTCTTTTTGGTTCGATCCTGGAAGGATATATGTTTCCAGGAATTTATCCATTTCTTCTCCATTTTCTTTCCTTTTTTTTTTCCTTTTGGGACACAGTCTCACTCTGTCACCCAGGCTGGATTGTAATGGCACAATCTCAGCTCACTGCAACCTCCATCTCCCAGGTTCAAATGATTCTCTTGACTCAGTCTCCCACGTAGTTGGGATTAAATGCATGCACTACCATGGCCTGGCTAATTTTTGTATTTTTAGTAGAGGTGGGGTTTCACCATGTTGGCCAGGCTGGTCTGGAACTCCTGACCTCAAATGATCTGCCTGCTAAAGTGCCGGGATTATAGGTATAAGCCACTGTGCCCAGTCCATTTCCTCTACATTTTCTAGATTGTCCACTAAAATTTTATTCTTCCTTCGCCACAACTCAGAGTGTTTTGTATTTTGCTTTCCTGTCTTTTAAAGATATCTTTATATGTATGTATATTATATGATTATATATAATATATATGTATTATATATAAATATGATCCAACTTCTTCTAATTTCATATCCGTATTTCCAGCTCTTTGGGAAGCTTAAATCAACTTCAAAACCTCCACAAATGAACTCACTATCTCATGTGAAAAGCTCACCAGCAGCCAGGCACCCAGGATGGAAACTGTCACATAGTTCTCACACTCAGTTGGCAAATTCAGATTCCAAAAGTCTCTTGTGGTTCTCAGACCCCATGCCGTTTCCCAGCTACTGTGCTCAATACCCCTGTTTTCCCACAGTTCCCACTTCTCTGTCCTGATGCACCCTGAGTCTTGGCTCCTTTTAAGACTGTTGATTTCAATTTTTTATAATCAGGAAAGGTGTAACAAATGTTCTTGCATTCACACAAAAGTCAATAGGGTTAGTGTGTACTTCAGTTTATAACAAACATTTCTAAAGTGATTGTACAATCTTACCTTCCCACCAAGGTGTGATAGCTCCTACTTGCTCCACAACCTTGCCTTTGAGGCTGTCAGTTATTTTTTCCCCCTCTTATATCCAGAAATAACTATTGTTTTCTAGTCTCTCTCTCTCTTTATATATCAGGATAATGCCACATAGATTATTCCTTATCTTTTTTTCTATCTAATATAGTATAATGTTCTTCTATATCAAGAAATACAGATGTGTTGGCTAACATCTCCACAATGTTCTCCCTGCTCCATCCCCTGGTCATCACCAGTCTACTCTCAGCTTTTATAAGTTTGGATTTTTAGATCCCACATATAAATGAGATGATGTAATGTTTGTCTTTCTCTGTCTGGCTTAACATAATGTTCTCCAGGTTCATCTATGTTGTCACAAGTGGCAGAATAACACATGACCTTCTCTGTTGCATTTCCCCCAAAGCTCTGAGTGCTGTGTCTTCTACGGGGCAACCGCTCTCGATCTCACTAGTGTGGCTCAAATGTCCTGCTGGGCACAAGGCATTGACCCCTCCAGCCTGCACTTCCCACACTGAGACCCTCCACATGGGAATCCTGCAGATCCCTGCCGGATTGTGCCCTCCCAGCCTCCTTTCTAACCCTCATTCTGAAATGTATGCTTTGAGCCTCTTCCTCATTCTCACTCCTAGGCCACAGTCTCAGCATAGGTGTCATCACTCACAGGAAGCCCCCCTCCCTCGGACTTCCATCCTCCTAGGCTGGGATGGGCTCTTCCTTGGTGGTGCCTGGCATGACGGCTGCCCATCCCTGGGGGTTGTTGCTGTCTGCAGCCTCGCCAGCACCCAGCACCATGTGAGCACTCAGCATGTGGTGCTTCTCGAAATAGGCTGTGAACTGACAGCCACAACAGGGAATAACTAACAGATTTGTGTGCAGTGTTTATTCTGCATCATCATCACATCCTTTTAATTCTGTAATATATTTTAATATTAGGCATCAGGAGTAATTTTCCAAATATTTTTAGTTTTTTGGTTTATTTTTCCACGTGTTTTTTAGTATCCTCAAAATGATTATCACATATTTTGAATGGAACACAATTAACTATAGATTCATTTGAAACAAATTATTATGTTCACTTTATTTGTTCTTCCCATACAAAAAAGAGCTCTAGTCATATTTTATCTCTCTTCTCAGTAAATTTTTCTTATTTTTCACAAAGAACTTGCTCATATCTTTAAAAATATTTTATGATAAAATATAGATAACATAAAAATTGTCATTTTAGCTGTATTTAAGTATTGAGTTTTACATCATTAAGTATATCACATTGGTGTGCAAACATCCCCATTCTCCAATGAAAGAATTTTTTATCCTCTCAAACTGAAACTTTGTACATTAACTACCCGTTTCTGCTATCCCTTAAGCCCTAGTTACCACATTCTATTCTAAACCTCTGTGAATGAGGCCACTGTAGGTAGCTCATATAAGTGGATGACATGGTATTTGTCCTTTTCTTGTCTGATTTATGTTACTTTGCATAATTTCCTCAAAGTTCATTCATATCGTGGCATGTGTCATAATTTCCTTTCTTTATAAGATGAAAGAATATTTCCTTGTATGGGTATATAATAGTTTCTTTATTCATTTGTCTATCAGTGGATATCTGAGTTGCTCTACTTTTAGGCTATAATGAATAACATTGTTGTGAATATTTTCAAGAGTATTTTACAAAGTACCTTTCTCTTTAAAAATATTGCTGTCCATTTTCTTGCCTCTAGAGGTGAGATTTTGTTATTCACACATTCCAATTAGTTTTTGCTCGCTTCTAGGAAAACTACTGATGTTTGAATTTTTGCCAGGGATTCAGCCATGTTGCCAAATACCCATATTGATTTTCATAACATTTAACTTGATTCTTCTGAGCTTTCTAGACACATGAAGAAATCTTCTACAAATAAGAATAATCTTGTCTTTTCGTTTCCCATATCTTTAGCTAACTCAGTAATACACCTCTTTGCATTTGCAGGAGATCATGTCTTAATGCGTCTTTTTATTCCCGGGACTCAGCATCACCCAAGGCACCTAAGAGTTGGTTAAGAGGCCCTTGCTGAATAACAATTTGTGCTTCACACGGGGCATGTGAAGTCACCCATCTTGTCCCCTTGCTGTATGCATATCTTACTAACCAATGATGACATAACCTAATGCAGGGCTCAGTGTCACTTTTCAAATATATTCTTTCATTTATTTCTTAAAGTTTCCTGTGCAGTAATGGTAATAATTCTTCCCATTGTACAGATAAATTAACTGAGTCTCCTAGAGATGACATCTCTTGCTTTCGCAGTGGTGCTCCCTCCCAGTTTCCTGTTTACCAGTGAGACTTCATTCTCTCAGTTTCTGGGAGTGTGGCCACTGATGGTTCACAGCTGAGTCCCTCTGTGGGCATTCATCTGAGTCAGAGGAAGCTGCTTTGTCCAAGTTCATGCCCTTCCTGGAACTTCCTCTTTCAAATAAATGGCTTCTATGGGAATACAAAGGCCTGATTCTTCTGCCCCAGTGTGCTACCACTCTGAGGCCATCGCCATTGCAGAGCTCCCCACGGGCCTGGCTGTGGCTTCTGCTGAGCTGCACCCCTGCCTGACTTCTCCCTCTGCCCTGCCCCATGCCCCTGCCTCCCCAGCACATGCCTCAGTGAGCCTCTTGCCCAGGAATCTCCATCTGAGTCTGTTTCCAGGAACCCTAACCAAGAGATGGTGGAGTCAGGACCCACATCACAAACATCCTGCCTTTTAAACTACAGGGGGTGTTAAGTTTGTGAAACTTTGGAACATTTTTGTCTAGGAGATTGGATATCTCCCTTCAACAGATGATCCAAATGTTCGCACACCTGAGACCTGCTGAAGAAAACCAATGCTTCATCTGGAAAGTTACTTGTTCCCAAAAATCTCTTGCTCAGCTGGGTCTTTTTTCCTCTCTTCATCCCTAGTGAAGTGCAAACCAAAGTGTCCATCTGTATTCGACTTGGTGAAATATTTTCACTCATATAATTTTCTTTGATCCACCTGATGAGGAAGACTTTGCCCCCAGCCATAACATCTGTGCACCTGCTGCTCTGCCCTCGGCCCCTCTCTCCCGGTAGAAGCCTGAATCACTAAGTGCACCCTCCGCTGAGAGCATGAGGCCCAGATTTGACTCCCCCTCTCATGGCTGCCTGGGCACTGCTTCACTTCCCACATCACACACTCGGTTAAATCCCATGGGGGTGGAGAGCAAATGGAAGCAGATGCTGCCCATGCTCCCTGCCAGACCGTTCTCCTCCTGGCTTCCTCGGTGTGGCACAGTGGGTGCTGGCCTCAGGGCTGTTTCAACAGCTTCCCTCTGTCATTTCCCCCTCAGTGTTCATGGCAGCCACACTTGGTCAATGCAGCTCTGAGTGGGGAAGGCATTTCAGAGCCTTGGACCAGAGGTACCTCCTGTCCTGAGGGCTGCACCCCCTTCTCTCTGAACTAAAATAGCAAAGAGAAGGACCATGTAGGCTTGGGGCCATGTAACTTAAGACTGTAGCCTCCTGCTAGAGGCACAAATATCTACCATTCTATGAATGATGCTGACACTGAGATTGTTTTTATTCACTGAAACATCCTCCTTGGAAAACACAGTCCACTTCATGCCAGTCCCATTTGTGTTTTAACTTCTCTAACCCTAATATTAAGTTTGACATGAGGACTTTTTAAAACTTCAAGTTCAGAGAATGGGCTGGTAGGTGTGAATTGACAAAACCACCCAGACTGGGGCACATCCTCCCAGGATGGATGACAGCAGGCGCCGCTTTCTCTGGGGGGGTCTTGCTTGTCTTTGGTCTGGTTGGCATTACTCCCATCAGTTATAGACACATACACACACTTTTGGACTTTGTTTCCATATAGGGCCTAAAGTCTCTTGTGGAAAGAAGCAGACATCGATTGCTATCTAGTTAGTGTCTAGGGGATTTGATGAGAGTAGCTCAGTCCTTGGAGTCTGCTCAACTCTGCAAGCACAGATGGAATCTATGGCCTGGTGAGCTCCACTGAGCCTGGCCCCTGCGTGTGGACACAGCCAGCCCCCTCCTCCTGGTCTGACCAGGAGCTCAGGCCAAACCAGCAGCCCAGCTTCTGGGGCCAGTAGCCTGTGTGTTTACTATTTACACACACAGTGTAT
>NW_022681119.1:0-35321 GCF_009764315.1 Trachypithecus francoisi | reverse complement strand
TCTAAGAAAGCTTCTTTCTAGTTTTCATCTCAGATATTTCCTGTGATGAAGACACACATCAGAAAGCAATCTCTCAGAAAGCTTCTTCTAGTTCTTATCTGAGGATTTCCTTTTTCACCATGGGCCCCTATGGGATCCCAATCTCACTTTGCAGATTCCACAAAAGAGTGTTCGCAAACTGCTTCCTGAAACTAAGCTGTTGCTCTGTGAGAGAATTAACAGATCACAAAGAAGTTTTTCAGAAAGCTTCTCTCACGTTTTGAACTGATGATATTTCCTTCTCAGCGTAGGCCTCAATGCGTTCCAAATAAGTCCTTTCAGGTTCCTCAAAAACAGTGGTAATGGACTGCTGCATGAAACATAAGTGTAACTCTGTGAGATGAATTCACACATCACCCAGAAGTTTCTAAGAAAGCTTCTTTCTACTTTTCATCTGAGGATATTTCATTTGTCACCGTAAGCTTCACTGCGTACAGAATCATCCCGTTGCAGATTTAGAGAAAACTGTGTTAACAAACTTAACAGTGAAGAGAAACGTGTAACACTGATAGTTGCATTGACACATCGAAATGCAGTTTCTCAGAAGGATTCTTTCCAGTTTTGATCTGAGGATATTTCCTTTTTCATCATAGCCCTCAATGAGATCCCAAATCTCACTTTGCAGGACCCAAGATAACAGAGTTAGCGGACTGTCCCAGAAAGGAAGGGTGGAACTCTGTGTGATGAAGACACACATCAGAAAGCAACCTCTCAGAAAGCTTCTCTCTAGTTCTTATCTGAGGATATTTCCTTTTTCACCGGGGCCCATATGGGCTCCCAAATCTCTTTGCAGATTCCCAAAAGAGTGTTAGCAAACTGCTTCTGAGAACTAAGCTGTTACTCTGTGAGAGTAATTCACAGAACACAAACAGCTTCTCAGAAAGCTTCTCTCACGTTTTGAACTGCTGATATTTCATTTATCAGCGTAGGCCTCAATGCGATCCAAAGAAGTCCCACTGAAGTTCCTCAAAAACAGTGGTAATGGACTGCTGCATGAAATATAAGTGAAACTCGGTGAGATGAATTCACACATCACCAAGAAGTTTCTAGGAAAGCTTCTTTCTAGTTTTCATCTGAGGATATTTCCTTTATCACCGTAAGCTTCATTGCGTTCAGAAGTATCCCATTGCAGATTTCCGAAAACTGTGTTAACAAATTGAACACTGAAGAGAAACGTGTAACTCTGTGAGTTGCATTCACACATCGAATGCAGTTTCGCAGAAGGCTTCTTTCAGTTTTGATCTGAGGATATTTCCTTTTTCACCATAGCTCTCAATCAGCTCCAAAATCTCACTTTCAGAACACAAGATAATAGAGTTAGCAAACTGTTCCCAGAGGGAAGGGTGGAACTCTGTGTGATGAAGACACATGAGAAAGCAATCTCTCAGAAAATTCGCTCTAGTTCTTATCTGAGGATATTCCTTTTCACCATGGGCCCCTATGAGCTCCCAAATCTCACTTTGCAGATTCCACGAAAAGAGTGTTAGCAAACTGCTTCCTGAGAACTAAGCTGTAACTGTGTGAGAGGAACTCACAGATCACAAAAAGTTTCTCAGAAAGCTTCTCTCACGTTTTGAAGTGATGATATTTCCTTTCTCAGGGTAGGCCTCAATGCGATCCAAAGAAGGCCTTCTCAGTTTCCTCAAAAACAGTGGTAATGGATGCTGCATGAAACATAAGTGTAACTCTGTGAGATGAATTCACACATCACCCAGAAGTTTCTAAGAAAGCTTCTTCTAGTTTTCATCTGAGGATATTTCCTTTGTCACTGTAAGCTTCATTGCGTTCAGAAGTCCCATTGCAGATTCCAGAAAACTGTGTAGCAAACTGAACACTGAAGAGAAACGTGTAACTCTGTGATTTGCATTCACACATCGAAATGCAGTTTCTCAGAAGGCTTCTTTCCGGTTTTGATCTGAGGGCATTTTCTTTTTCACCATAGAAACTCAATGAGCTCCCAAATCTCACTTTGCAGAAGACAGACAAGATAACAGAGTTATCAAACTGTTCCAGAAGGGAGAGTGGAACTCTGTGTGATGAACACACACATCAGAAAGCAATCTCTCAGAAAACTTCTCTCTAGTTCTTATCTGAGGATATTTCCTTTTTCACCATGGGCCCTGTGAGCTTCAAATCTCACTTTGCAGATTCCACGAAAAGAGTGTTAGCAAAC
Organism: Trachypithecus francoisi; assembly: GCF_009764315.1. Taxonomy (NCBI): domain Eukaryota; kingdom Metazoa; phylum Chordata; class Mammalia; order Primates; family Cercopithecidae; genus Trachypithecus; species Trachypithecus francoisi. The sequence goes on along the minus strand of NW_022681119.1, from coordinate 33,109 downwards.
TGCTTCCTGAGAACTAAGCTGTAACTCTGTGAGAGGAATTCACAGATCACAAAGAAGTTTCTCAGAAAGCTTCTCTCACGTTTTGAAGTGATGATATTTCCTTTCTCAGTGTAGGCCTCAATGCGATCCAAAGAAGGCCTTCTCAGTTTCCTCAAAAACAGTGGTAATGAACTGCTGCATGAAACATAAGTGTAACTGTGAGATGAATTCACACATCACCAGAAGTTTCTAATAAAGCTTCTTTCTCCTTTTTAACTGATGATATTTCCTTTATCAGCGTAGGCCTCAATGCGATCCAAAGTAGCACTTCCCAGGTTCCTCGAAGACAGTGTGAATGGCCTGCTCCATGAAACATAAGTGTAGCTAGGCGAGATGAATTCACACATCACCAAGAAGTTTCTCAGACAGCTTCTTTCTAGTTTTCATCTGAGGATATTTCCTCTGTCACGTAAGCTTCATTGCCTTCAGAACTGTCCCATTGCAGATTTCCAGAAAACTGTGTTAGCAAACTGAACACTGCAGAGAACGTGTACCTCTGTGAGTTGCATTCACACATCGAAGTGCAGTTTCTCAGAAGGCTTCTTTCAGTTTTGATCACAGGATATTTCCTTTTTCACCATAACCCTCAAAGAGCTCCCAAATATCACTGGCAGAACACAAGAGAACAGAGTTAGCAAACTGTTCCAAGAAGGGAAGGGTGGAACTCTGTGTGATGAAGTCACACATCAGAAAGCAATCTCTCAGTGAGCTTCTCTCTAGTTATTATCTGAGGATACTTCCTTTTTCACCATGGGCCCCTCTGGGCTCCCAAATCTCACTTTGCAGATTCCACGAAAAGAGTGTTAGCAAACTGCTTCATGAGAACTAAGCTGTAACTCTGTGAGAGGAATTCACAGATCACAAAAAGTTTCTCAGAAAGCTTCTTTCTCGTTTTAAATGGAGGATATTTTCTTTGGCCCCTAGTCTTCCAAGGGAACCCAAGTACCAGTTCACAGATTCCACACATACAGGGCTAGCCAACGGCCCCACGAAAGAAAGCTGTAACTCAGTGGTTTGAATTCACACATCACAAAGCGGTTTCTCAGAAAGCTGCTTTCTTGTTGAAGATGAGGTTATTTGTGGTCTCGGAGCGCCACCGTGTGTCCTCTTGCAGATCCTGCGAAAACTCGCTTAGCAAGCTTCTCAGTGAAAAGAGTGATGGAACTCTGTGGGTTGAATTCACCCACAGCAAAGAAGTTTCTGAGAAGGCTTCGCTGCAGGTTTGTCTGAGGTTAATTCCTTATTCACCTTGGGATTCAATGATATCCAAGACATCACCTACGAGATTCCACAAAATGAGTGCTAGGAGACTCCCCCAGTCAAATGGGTATAACACTGGGAAATGAATTCACCCATCACAAAGGAGTTTCTCAGAAAGCTTCATTCTGGTTTTTCTCGGAGGAGATTACCTTTGCCTTCTACACTTCAAACCCATCCGAAATATCTGTTCTCAGAATCCAGGGAAACAGTCCTAGGAAACGGGGACAAGAAAGAGTGGTGTAACTCTGAGAGACGAAGTCACAAATAAGAAAGCAATTTCTCAGAAAGCTTCTTTCCCTTTCTGATCTGAGGCTATTACCCTTGTCACCGTCAGCTGCATAACGCAGAAAAGTATCCCATTGCAGATTTCAAGAAAACTCTGTTAGCAAACTGATAATTGAAGAGAACGGGTAACTCTGTGACTTCCATTCACACATCGCAATGCAGTTTCTCAGAAGGCTTCTTTCCAGTTTCTGTCTGAGGATACTTCCTCTTTCACCATAGCCATCAATGAGCTCCGAAATATCACTTTCCAGAATCCATGACAACAGTGTTAGCAAACTGTTCCAAGAAGGGAAGGGTGGAACTCTGCGTGATGAAGTCACACATCAGAAAGCAATCTCTCAGAGAGCTTCTCTCTAGTTATTATCTGAGGATATATCCTTTTTCACCCTGGGCCCCTATGGGCTCCCAAATCTCACTTTGCAGATTCTACGAAAAGAGTGTTAGCAAACTGCTTCTTGAGGACTATGCTGTAACTCTGTGAGATGAATTCACAGATCACAAAGAATTTTCTCAGAAAGCTTCTTTCTCCTTTTTAACTGATGATATTTCCTTTATCAGCGTAGGCCTCAATGCGATCCAAAGTAGCACTTCCCAGGTTCCTCGAACACAGTGTGAATGGCCTGCTCCATGAAACATAAGTGTAACTCTGTGAGATGAATTCACACATCACCAAGAAGTTTCTAAGAAAGCTTCTTTCTAGTTTTCATCTGAGGATATTTCCTTTGTCACCGTAAGCTTCATTGCCTTCAGAATTATCCATTGCAGATTTCCAGAAAACTGTCTAGCAAACTGAACACTACAGAGAAACGTGTACCTCTGTGAGTTGCATTCACACATCGAAGTGCAGTTTCTCAGAAGGCTTCTTTCCAGTTTTGATCTCAGGATATTTCCCTTTTTCACCATAACCCAATGAGCTCCCAAATATCACCTGGCAGAACACAAGAGAACAGAGTTAGCAAACTGTTCCAAGAAGGGAAGGTGGAACTCTGTGTGATGAAGTCACACATCAGAAGCGCAATCTCTCAGTGAGCTTCTCTCTAGTTATTATCTGAGGATACTTCCTTTTTCACCATGGGCCCCTCTGGGCTCCCAAATCTCACTTTGCAGATTCCACGAAAAGAGTGTTAGCAAACTGCTTCCTGAGAACTAAGCTGTAACTCTGTGAGAGGAATTCACAGATCACAAAAAGTTTCTCAGAGGCTTCTTTCCGTTTTAAATGGAGGATATTTTCTTTGGCCCCTAGTCTTCCAAGGAACCCAAGTACGTTTCACAGATTCCACACATACAGGGCTAGCCAACGGCCCCACGAAAGAAAGCTGTATCTCAGTGTTTGAATTCACACATCACAAAGCAGTTTCTCAGAAAGCTTCTTTGTTTTTGAAGATGAGGTTATTTGTGGTCTCGGAGCGCCACCGTGTGTCCTCTTGCAGATCCTGCGAAAACTCGCTTAGCAAGCTTCTCAGTGAAAAGAGTGATGGAACTCTGTGGGTTGAATTCACCCACAGCAAAGAATCTGAGAAGGCTTCGCTGCAGATTGTCTGAGGTTAATTCCTTATTCACCTTGGGATTCAATGATATCCAAGACATCACTTATGAGATTCCACAAAATGAGTGCTAGGAGACTCCCCCATTCAAACGGGGTATAACACTGGGAAATGAATTCACCCATCACAAAGGAGTTTCTCAGAAAGCTTCATTCTGGTTTTTCTCGGAGGATATTACCTTTGCCTTCTACACTTCAAACCCATCCGAAATATCTGTTCTCAGAATCCAGGGAAACAGTCCTAGGAAACGGGGACAAGAAGAGTGGTGTAACTCTGCGAGACGAAGTCACAAATAGAAAGCAATTTCTCAGAAAGCTTCTTTCCCTTTCTGATCTGAGGCTATTACCCTTGTCACCGTCAGCTGCATAACGCAGAAAGTATCCCATTGCAGATTTCAAGAAACTCTGTTAGCAACTGATAATTGAAGAGAACGGGTAACTCTGTGACTTCCATTCACACATCGCAATGCAGTTTCTCAGAGGCTTCTTTCCAGTTTCTGTCTGAGGATACTTCCTCTTTCACCATAGCCATCAATGAGCTCCGAAATATCACTTTCCAGAATCCATGACAACAGTGTTAGCAAACTGTTCCAAGAAGGGAAGGTGGAACTCTGCGTGATGAAGTCACACATCAGAAAGCAATCTCTCAGAGAGCTTCTTTCTAGTTATTATCTGAGGATATTCCTTTTTCACCCTGGCCCCTATGTCTCCCAAATCTCACTTTGCAGATTCTACGAAAAGAGTGTTAGCAAACTGCTTCTTGAGGACTATGCTGTAACTCTGTGAGATGAATTCACAGATCACAAAGAATTTTCTCAGAAAGCTTCTTTCTCCTTTTTAACTGATGATATTTCCTTTATCAGCGTAGGCCTCATGCGATCCAAAGTAGCACTTCCAGGTTCCTCGAAGACAGTGTGAATGGCCTGCTCCATGAAACATAAGTGTAACTCTGTGAGATGAATTCACACATCACCAAGAAGTTTCTAAGAAAGCTTCTTTCTAGTTTTCATCTGAGGATATTTCCTTTGTCACCGTAAGCTTCATTGCCTTCAGAATTATCCCATTGCAGATTTCCAGAAAACTGTCTTAGCAAACTGAACACTACAGAGAAACGTGTACCTCTGTGAGTTGCATTCACACATCGAAGTGCAGTTTCTCAGAAGGCTTCTTTCCAGTTTTGATCTCAGGATATTTCCCTTTTTCACCATAACCCTCAATGAGCTCCCAAATATCACCTGGCAGAACACAAGAGAACAGAGTTAGCAAACTGTTCCAAGAAGGGAAGGGTGGAACTCTGTGTGATGAAGTCACACATCAGAAAGCAATCTCTCAGTGAGCTTCTCTCTAGTTATTATCTGAGGATACTTCCTTTTTCACCATGGGCCCCTATGGGCTCCCAAATCTCACTTTGCAGATTCCACGAAAAGAGTGTTAGCAACGCTTTTCATGAGAACTAAGCTGTAACTCTGTGAGAGGAATTCACAGATCACAAAGAATTTCTCAGAAAGCTTCTCTCACGTTTTCACTGCTGATATTTCCTTTATCTGCATAGGCCTCAATGCGATCCAAAAAGTCCTACTCAGTTCCTCAAAAACAGTGCTAATGCAATCCTGCATGAAACATAAGTGTAACTCTGTGAGATGAATTCACACATCACCAGAAGTTTCTAAGAAAGCTTCTTTCTAGTTTTCATCTGAGATATTCCTTTGTCATCGTAAGCTTCTTGCATTCAGAAGTATTACATTGCAGATTTCTAGAAAACTGTGTTAGCAATCTGAACCTGAAGAGAAACGTATAACTCTGTGAGTGCATTCACACATCGACACGCAGTTTCTTAGAATTCTTCTTTCCTGTTTTCATCTGAGCACATTTTTTTTCAGCATAGCCGATTCCTCCTTTTCAGCGTAGCTTCATTGCCTTCAGAAATATCCCATTGCAGCTTTCCAGAAAATGTGTTAGCAAACTGAGAACTGAATAGAAACGTGTAACTCTGTGAGTTGCACTCACACATCGAAGTGCAGTTTCTCAGAAGGCTTCTTTCCAGTTTTGATCTGAGATATTTCCTTTTTCACCATAGCCCTCAATGAGCTCCCAATCTGACTCTGCAGAACACAAGATAACAGAGCTAGCAAACTGTCCCAGAAGGCAAGGGTGGAACTCAGTGTGAGGAAGACACACATCAGAAAGCAACCTCTCAGAAAGCTTCTCTCTAGCTCTTATCTGAGGATATATCCTTTCTGACCATGGGCCCCTAGGGGCTCCCAATTCTCACTTTGCAGATTCCACGAAAAGAGTTAGCAAACTGCTCCTGAGAACTAAGCTGTAACTCTGTGAGAGGAATTCAGATCACAAAGAAGTTTCTCAGAAAGCTTCTCTCACGTTTTCAACTGATGATATTTGCTTTCTCAGTGTAGGCCTCAATGCGATCCAAAGAATTCCTACTCAGGTTCCTGAAAACAGTGGTACGACTGCTGCATGAAACATAACTGTAACACTGTGAGATGAATTCACACATCACACAGAAGTTTCTAAGAAAGCTTCTTTCCACTTTTCATCTGACGATATTTCCTTTCACCGCAAGCTTCATTGCGTTCAGAAGTCTCCCTTTGCAGATTTCCAGAAAACTGTGTTAGCCAATTGAACACTGAAGAGAACGTGTAACTCTGTGAGTTGCATTCACACATCGAAATGCAGTTTCTCAGAAGGATTCTTTCCAGTTTTGAGCAGAGGATATTTCCTTTTTCACCATAGCCCTCAATCAGCTCCCAAATCTCACTTTGCAGAACACAAGATAACAGAGTTGGCAAACTGTTCCCAGAAAGGAAGAGTGGAACATTTTTTGATGATGACACACATCAGAAAGCTCTCACAAAGCTTCTCTCTAGTTCTTATCTGAGGATATTTCCTTTTTCACCAGAGGCCCGTATGGGTTCTCAAATTTCACTTTGCAGAGTCCACGAAAGATGTTTAGCAAACTGCTTCCTGAGAACTAAGCTGTAACTCTGTGAGAGGAATTCACAGATCACAAAGTAGTTTCTCAGAAAGCTTCTCTCACGTTTTGAACTGATGATATTTCCTTTGTCATCGTAGGCCTCAATGCAATCCAAAGAAGTCCTTCTCAGGTTCCTCAAAAACAGTGGTAATGGACTTCTGCATGAAAAACAAGTGTAACTCTGTGAAATGAATTCACACATCACCCACAAGTTTCTAAGAGAGCTTCTTTCTAGTTTTCATCTGAGGATATTTCCTTTGTCACCGTAAGCTTCATTGTGTTCAGAAGTTTTCCATTGCAGATTTCCAGAGAACTGTGTAAGCAAACTGAACACTGAAGAGAAACGTGGAACTCTGTGAGTTGCATTCACACATCGACATGCAGTTTCTCAGAAGGATCTTTCCAATTTGGATCTCAGGATATTCTTTTTCACCATAGCCTCAATGAGCTCCCAAATCTCACTTTGCAGAACACAAGATTACAGAGTTAGCAAACTGTTCCCAGAAGGGAAGGGTGGAACTCTGTGTGATGAAGACACACATCAGAAAGCAATCTCTCAGAAAGCTTCTCTCTAGTTCTTTTCAGAGGATATTTCCTTTTACACCATGGGACCTTCTGGGCTCCCAAATCTCTCTTTGCAGATTCGACCAAAAGAGTGTTAGCAAACTGCTTCCTGAGAACTAAGCTGTAACTCTGTGAAAGGAATTCACAGATCACAAAGAAGTTTCTCAGAAAGCTTCTCTCACGTTCTCAACTGATGATATTTCCTCTCTCAGAGTAGGCCTCAATGCGATGCGAAGAAGTCCTTCTCAGGTTCCTCAAAAACAGTGGTAATGGACTGCCGCAGGAAACATAAGTGTAGCTCTGTGAGATGAATTCATACATCACCAGCAATTTTCTAAGAAAGCTTATTTCTAGTTTTCATCAGAGGATATTTCCTTTGTCACCGTAAGATTCATTGCGTTCAGAAGTATCCCATTGCAGATTTCCAGAAAACTGTGTTAGCAAACTGAACACTGAAGAGAAATGTGTAACTCTGTGAGTTGCATTCACACATCGATAAGCAGTTTCTCAGAAGGCATCTTTCCAGGTTTGATCTGAGGATATTTCCTTTTTCACCATAGCCCTCAATCAGGTCCCAAATCTCACTTTGCAGAACACAAGATTACAGAGTTAGCAAACTGTTCCCAGAAGGGAAGGGTGGAACACTATGTGATGAAGTCACACATCAGACAGCAATCTCTCAGAAAGCTTCTCTCTAGCTCTTATCTGAGGATATTTCCTTTGTCACAGGGGCCCTATGGCTCCCAAATCTTACTTTGCAGATTCCACGAAAAGAGTGTTAGCAAAGTGCTTCTGGAGAACTAAGCTGTAACTGTGTGAGAGGAATTCACAGACACAAAAAAGTTTCTCATAAAGCTTCCCTCACGTTTTGAACTGATGATATTTCCGTTATCACCGTAGGCCTCAATGCGATCCAAGGAAGTCTTACTCAGGTTCCTCAAATACAGTGGTAATGGATTGCTGCATGAAACATAAGTGTAACTCTGTGAAATGAATTCACACATCACCAAGAAGTTTCTAAGAAAGCTTCTTTCTAGTTTTCATCTGAGGATATTTCATTTGTCACTGTAAGCTTCATTGCGTTCAGAAGTATGCCATGGCTGATTTCCAGAAAACTGTGTTTGCCAATTGAACACTGAAGAGAAACGTGTACCTCTGTGAGTTGCATTCACACATCGAAATGCAGTTTCTCAGAAGGATTCTTTCCAGTTTTGAGCTGAGGATATTTCCTTTTTCGCCATAGCCCTCAATGAGCTCCCAAATCTCCCTTTGAAGAACACAAGGTAACAGAGTTTGCAAACTGTTCCGAGAAGGGAAGGGTGGAACCCTGTGTGATGAAGACACATCAGAAAGCAATCTCTCAGAAAGCTTCTCTCTAGTTATTATTGGAGGATATTTTCTTTTTCACAATGGACTCCTATGGGCTCACAAATCTCACTTTGCAGATTCCACGGAAAGAGTGCTAGCAAACTGCTTCCTGAGAACTAAGCTGTAACTCTGTGAGAGGAATTCACAGATCACAAAGAAGTTTCTCAGATAGCTTCTCTCACGTTTTGAACTGATGATATTTCTTTCTCAGCGTAGGCTTCTATGCGATCCAAAGAAGTCCTTTTCAGGTTCCTCAAAAACTGTGGTAATGAACTGCCGTATGAAACATAAGTGCAATTCTGTGAAATGAATTCACACATCACCCAGAAGTTTCTAAGAAAGCTTCTTTCTAGTTTTCATTTGAGGATATTTCCTATCTCACCGTAAGCTTCACTGCGTTCAGAAGTTTTCCATTGCAGATGCCCAGAAAACTGTGTTAGCAAACTGAACACTGAAGAGAAACGTGGAACTCTGTGAGTTGCATTCACAACGTAATGCAGTTCTCAGTCGGCTTCTTTCCAGTTTTGATCTGAGGATATTTCCTTTTTCACCGTAGCCCTCAATGAGCTCCCAAAACTCACTTTGCAGAACACAAGATGACAGAGTTAGCAAACTGATCCCAAAAGGGAAGGGTGAAACTCTGTGTGATGAACACACACTTCAGGAAGCATTCTCTCAGAAAGCTTTTCTCTAGTTCTTATCTGAGGATATTTGCTTTTTCACCATGAGCCCCTATGGGCTCACAAATCTCACTTTGCACATTCCACGAAAAGAGTGTTAGCAAACTGCTTCCTTAGAACTAAGCTGTAACTCTCTGAGAGGAATTCACAGAACACAAAGAAGTTTCTCAGAAAGCTTCTGTCACGTTTTGAAATGATGATATTTCCTTTTTCAGAGTAGGCCTCATTGCTATCCAAAGAAGTCCTTCTCAGATTCCTCAAAAACAGTGGTAATACAATGCTGCATGAAACATAAGTGTAACTGTGACTTGAAATCACGCATCATCCAGTAGTTTCTAAGAAAGCTTCTTCCTAGTTTTCATCTGAGGACATTTCCTTTGTCACCATAAGCTTCATTGCGTTCAGCAGTATCCCACTGCACATCCCCAGAAAACTGTGTTAGCAAACTGAACACTGAAGAGAAACGTGTAACTCTGTGAGTTGCATTCACACATAGAAATGCAGTTTATCAAAAGGCTTCTTTCCAGTTTTGATCTGAGGATATTTCCTTTTTCACCATAGCCCTCAATGAGCTCCCAAATCTCACTTTGCAAAACACAAGATAACAGAGTTAGCAAACTGTTCCCAGAAGGGAAGGGTGGAACTCTGTGTGATGAGGACACACATCAGGAAGCAATCTCTCAGAAAGCTTCTCTCTAGTTCTTATCTGAGGATATTTCCTTTTTCACAATGGGCCTCAATGGGTTCCCAAATCTCACTTTGCAGATTCCACGAAAACAGTGTTAGCAAACTGCTTCCTGAGAACTAAGCTGTAGCAGTGTGAGAGGAATTCACAGATCACAAAGAAGTTCTCAGAAAGCTACTCTCAGTTTCTGAACTGATGATATTTCCTTCTCAGCGTAGGCCTCTCTGCGATCCAAAAAGTCCTCTTCAGGTTCCTCAAAAACAGTAGTAATGGACTGCTGTGCATGAAACATAAGTGTAACTCTGTGAGATGAATTCACACATCACCCAGAATTTCTAAGAAAGCTTCTTTCTAGTTTTCATCTGAGGATATTTCCTTTGTCATCGTAAGCTTCACTGTGTTCAGAAGTATCCCATTGCAGATTTCCAGAAAACTGTTTTAGCAAACTGATCACTGAAGAGAAACGTGTAACTCTGTGAGTTGCATTCACACATCGACATGCAGTTTCTCAGAAGGCTTCTTTCCAGTTTTGATCTGAGGATATTTCCTTTTTCACCATAACCCTCAATGAGCTCCCAAATCTCACTTTGCAGAACACAAGATAACAGAGTTAGCAGAATCTTCCCAGAAGGGATGTGTGGAACTCTGTGTCCTGAAGACAGACATCAGAAAGCAATCTCTCAGAAAGCTTCTGTCTAGTTCTTATCTGAGGATATTTCCTTTCTCACCATGGGTCCCTATGGGCGCCGAAATCTCACTTTGTAGATTCCACGAAAAGAGTGTTAGCACACTGCTTCCTGAGAACTAAGCTGTAACTCTGTGAGCGGAATTCACAGATCACAAAGAAGTTTCTCAGAAAGCTTCTTTCAAATTTTTAAACGACGATATTCCTTTGGCCCCATTTCTTCAAAGGCATCCGAAATATCAGTTCTCAGATTCCACACAAACCAGGCTAGGCAACGGCCCCACGAAATACAGGTGTAACTCAGTGCGTTGAATTCACTCATCACAAAACAAACTGTTTCTCAGAAAGCTTCTTTCGTTTATAAGATGAAGTTATTTGTGGTCTCGGAGCATCCCCGTGTGTCCTATTGCAGATTCTGCGAAAACTCTGCTAGCAAGCTGCTCAGTGAAAACAATGATCGAACTCTGTGGGCTGAATTCATCCAGCACAAAAGTTTCTGAGAAGGCTTCTCTGCAGGTTTCTCTGAGGATACTTCTTTATTCACCATGGGCTTCAACGATATTCAACACATCACTTCTGAGATTCCACAAAATGAGTGCTAGTAAACTCCCCCAAGAAAGGGTGGTGTAACACTGTAAAATGAATTACACATCACAAAGCAGTTCTCAGAAAGTTTCATTCCGCTTTATCTCGGAGGATATTTCCTTGTCCTTCTACTCATCAAACCCATCCAAATATCACTTCTCAGAATCCACGGAAAGAGTCCTAGAAAACGGCTCCAACAAATAGTGGTGTAACTCTGAGAGATGAAGTCACACATAAGAAAGCAATTTTTCAGAAAGCTTCCTTCAGTTTTTGATCTCAGTATATTTGCTTTGTCACCTTCAGCTGCATAGCGCTAAGAAGTATTCCATTGCAGATTTCAAGGAAACTGTGATAGCAAACTCATCACTGAAGAGAAACTTGTAACTCTGGGAGTTACATTCACACGTCAAAATGCAGTTTCTCAGAAGGCTTCTTTCCAGTTTCTGTCTGAGGATATTTCCTTTTTCACCATAGCCCTCAATGAGCTCCCACATATCACTTTCCTGAATCCACGAGAACAGTGTTAGCAAACTGTTCCAAGAAGGGAAGAGTGGAACTCTGTGTGATGAAGTCACATATCAGAAAGCAATCTCTCAGAAAGCTATTCTCTAGTTATTATCTGAGGATATTGCTTTTTCCCCATGGGCCCCAATTGGCTCCAAAATATCATTGTGCAGATTCCACGAAAAGAGTGATAGCAAACTTGTTCCTGAATGAGAAGTGTAACTCTGTGAGACGAATTCACAGATCATAAAGCAGTTTCTCAGAAAGCTTCTTTCTCCTTTTTAACTGATGATATTCCTTTATGAGCATAGGCCTCAATGAGATCCAAAGTAGCCCTACTCAGATTCCTCAATAACTGTGGTAATGCATTGCTGCATGAAACACAGTGTAACTCTGTGAGATGAATGCACACTTCACCCAGAAGTTTCTAAGAAAGCTTCTTTTTATTTTTCATCTGAGGATATTTCCTTTGTCACCATAAGCTTCATTGCGTTCAGAAGTATCCCACTGCAGATTTCCAGAAAACTGTGTTAGCAAACTGAACAGTGAAGAGAAACGTGTAAGTCTGTGAGCTGCATTCACACATCGAAATGCAGTTTCTCAGAAGGCTTCTTTCCAGTTTTGATCTCAGGATATTTCCTTTTCACCTGAGCCCTCAATGAGATCCCAAATCTCACTTTGCAGAACAGAAGATAACAGAGTTAGCAAACTGTTCCCGAAGGGAAGGGGGAACTCTGTGTGATGAAGACACACATCAGAAAGCAATCTCTCAGAAAGCTTCCGTTTAGTTATTATCTGAGGATATTTCCTTTTTCACCATGGGCCCTATAGGCTCCCAAATCTACTTTGTAAATTCCCCGCTAAGAGTGTTAGCAAACTGCTTCCTGAGAACTAAGCTGTAACTCTGTGAGGGAATTCGTAGAATACAATGAAATTTCTCAGAAAGCTTCTCTCACGTTTTCAACTGATGATATTTCCTTTCTCAGCGTAGGCCTCTATGCGATCCAGAAATCCTTCTCATTTTCCTCAAAAACAGTAGTAATGGACTGCTGCATGAAACATAAGTGTAACTCTGCTAGATGAATTCACACATCACCAGAAGTTTCTAAGAAAGCTTCTTTCTAGTTTTCATCTGAGGATATTTGCTTTCTCACTGTAAGCTGCATGCGTTCGGAAGTATCCCATAGGAGATTTCCAGAAAACTGTGTTAGGAAACTGAACACTGAAGAGAAACGTGTAACTCTGTGAGTTGCATTCACACATCGAAATGCAGTTTCTCAGAAGGATTCTTTCCAGTTTAGATCTGAGGATATTTCCTTTTTCACCACAGCCCTCAATGAGCTCCCAAATCTCACTTTGCAGAACACAAGATAACAGAGTTATCAAACTGTTCCCAGAAGAGAAGGGTGAAATCTGTGTGATGAAGACACACATCAGGAAGCAATCTCTCAGAAAGCTTCTCTCTAGTCTTATCTGAGGATATTTCCTTTTTCACCATGGGCCCCTATGGATCCCAAATCTCACTTTGCAGATTCCACAAAAAGAGTGTTCGCAAACTGCTTCCTGAGAACTAAGCTGTTGCTCTGTGAGGGGAATTTACAGATCACAAAGAAGTTTTTCAGAAAGCTTCTCTCACGTTTTGAACTGATGATATTTCCTTTCTCAGCGTAGGCCTCAATGCGATCCAAAGAAGTCCTTCTCAGGTTCCTCAAAAACAGTGGTAATGGACTGCTGCATGAAACATAAGTGTAACTCTGTGAGATGAATTCACACATCACCAGAAGTTCTAAGAAAGCTTCTTTCTACTTTTCATCTGAGGATATTTCATTTGTCACCGTAAGCTTCACTGCGTACAGAATCATCCCATTGCAGATTTAGAGAAAACTGTGTTAACAAATTAACAGTGAAGAGGAACGTGTAACACTGATAGTTGCATTGACACATCGAAATGCAGTTTCTCAGAAGGATTCTTTCCAGTTTTGATCTGAGGATATTTCCTTTTTCACCATAGCCCTCAATGAGATCCCAAATCTCACTTTGCAGGACCCAAGATAACGGAGTTAGCCGACTGTTCCCAGAAGGGAAGGGTGGAACTCTGTGTGATGAAGACACACAACAGAAAGCAACCTCTCAGAAAGCTTCTCTCTAGTTCTTATCTAAGGATATTTCCTTTTTCACCATGGGCCCTTATGGGCTCCCACATCTCAGTTTGCAGATTCCACCAAAAGAGTGTTAGCAAACTGCTTCCTGAGAGCTAAGCTGTTACTCTGTGAGAGTAATTCACAGAACACAAACAAGCTTCTCAGAAAGCTTCTCTCACGGTTTGAACTGCTGATATTTCCTTTATCAGCGTAGGCCTCAATGCGATCCAAAGAAGTCCCACTCAAGTTCCTCAAAAACAGTGGTAATGGACTGCTGCATGAAATATAAGTGAAACTCGGTGAGATGAATTCACACATCACCCAGAAGTTTCTAAGAAAGCTTCTTTCTAGTTTTCATCTGAGGATATTTCCTTTATCACCGTAAGCTTCATTGCGTTCAGAAGTATCCCATTGCAGATTTCCGGAAAACTGTGTTAACAAATTGAACACTGAAGAGAAACGTGTAACTCTCTGAGTTGCATTCACACATCGTAATGCAGTTTCGCAGAAGGCTTCTTTTCAGTTTTGATCTGAGGATATTTCCTTTTTCACCATAGCTCCAATCAGCTCCAAAATCTCACTTTTCAGAACACAAGATAATAGAGTTAGCAAAATGTTCCCAGAGGAAGGGTGGAACTCTGTGTGATGAAGACACACATGAGAAAGCAATCTCTCAGAAAATTTCGCTCTAGTTCTATCTGAGGATATTTCCTTTTTCACCATGGCCCCTATGAGCTCCCAAATCTCACTTTGCAGATTCCACGAAAAGAGTGTTAGCAAACTGCTCCTGAGAACTAAGCTGTAACTGTGTGAGAGGAATCACAGATCACAAAAAAATTCTCAGAAAGCTTCTCTCACGTTTTGAAGTGATGATATTTCCTTTCTCAGGGTAGGCCTCAATGCGAACCAAAGAAGGCAAAGGTTCCTCAAAAACAGTGGTAATGGACTGCTGCATGAAACATAAGTGTAACTCTGTGAGATGAATTCACACATCACCCAGAAGTTTCTAAGAAAGCTTCATTCTAGTTTTCATCTGAGGATATTTCCTTTGTCACTGTAAGCTTCATTGCGTTCAGAAGTATCCCATTGCAGATTTCCAGAAAACTGTGTTAGCAAACTGAACACTGAAGAGAAACGTGTAACTCTGTGATTTGCATTCACACATCGAAATGCAGTTTCTCAGAAGGCTTCTTTCCAATTTTGATCTAAGGATAATTCCTTTTTCACCATAGCCCTCAATGAGCTACCAAATCTCACTTTGCAGAACACAAGATAACAGAGTTGGCAAACTGTTCCCAGTAGGGAAGGGTGGAACTCTGTGTGATGAAGACACACATCAGAAAGCAATCTCTCAGAAAGCTTCTCTCTAGTTCTTATCTGAGGATATTCCTTTTTCACCATGGACCCTATTGCTCCCAATCTCACTTTGCAGATTCCACGGAAAGAGCGTTAGCAAACTGCTCCTGAGAACTAAGCTGTAACTCTGTGAGAGGAATTCACAGATCACAAAGAAGTTCTCAGAAAGCTTCTCTCACGTTTTCAACTGATGATATTTGATTTCTCAGTGTAGGCCTCAATGCGATCCAAAGAATTCCTACTCAGGTTCCTGAAAAACAGTGGTAACGGACTGCTGCATGAAACATAACTGTAACACTGTGAGATGAATTCACACACCACACAGAAGTTTCTAAGAAAGCTTCTTTCCACTTTTCATCTGACGATATTTCCTTTATCACCGCAAGCTTCATTGCGTTCAGAAGTCTCCCATTGCAGATTTCCAGAAAACTGTGTAGCCAATTGAACACTGAAGAGAAACGTGTAACTCTGTGAGTTGCATTCACACATCGAAATGCAGTTTCTCAGAAGGATTCTTTCCAGTTTGAGCAGAGGATATTTCCTTTTTCACCATAGCCCTCAATCAGCTCCAAATCTCACTTTGCAGAACACAAGATAACAGAGTTGGCAAACTGTTCGCAGAAAGGAAGAGTGGAACATTTTTTGATGATGACACACACCAGAAAGCAATCTCTCACAAAGCTTCTCTCTAGTTCTATCTGAGGATATTCCTTTTTCACCAGAGACCCGTATGGTTTCTCAAATTTCACTTTGCAGAGTCCACGAAAAGAGTGTTAGCAAACTGCTTCCTGAGAACTAAGCTGTAACTCTGTGAGAGGAATTCACAGATCACAAGTAGTTTCTCAGAAAGCTTCTCTCACGTTTTGAACTGATGATATTTCCTTTGTCTCGTAGGCTCAATGCAATCCAAAGAAGTCCTTCTCAGGTTCCTCAAAAAAGTGGTAATGGACTTCTGCATGAAAAACAAGTGTAACTCTGTGAGATGAATTCACACATCACCCACAAGTTTCTAAGAGAGCTTCTTTCTAGTTTTCATCTGAGGATATTTCCTTTGTCCCGTAAGCTTCATTGTGTTCAGAAGTTCCATTGCAGATTTCCAGAGAACTGTGTAAGCAAACTGAACACTGAAGAGAAACGTGGAACTCTGTGAGTTGCATTCACACATCGACATGCAGTTTCTCAGAAGGATTCTTTCCAATTTGGATCTCAGGGTTTCCTTTTTCACCCAGCCCTCAAGAGCTCCCAAATCTCATTTTGCAGAACACAAGGTAACGGAGTTAGCAAACTGTTTCCGAGGAAGGGTGGAACTCTGTGAGATGAAGACACCACATCAGAAAGTAATCTCTCAAAAAGCTTCTCTCTAGCCCTTATCGGAGCATATTTTTCCTTCTTCACCATGGGCCCTAAGGGCTCCCAAATATCACTTTGCAGATTCCACGAAAAAAGTGTTAGCAAACTACTCCCTGAGAGCTAAGCTGTAACTCTGTGGAGAGAATTCGAGATCACAGAGAAGTTTCTCAGAAAGCTTCTCTCACGTTTGTAACTGATGATATTTCTTTCTCAGGTAGGCCTCAATCCGATCCACAGAAGTCCTTCTCAGTTCCTGAAAAACAGGGGTATGGACTACTGATGAAACACAAGTGTAACGCTGTGAGATGAATTCACCCATCATTCAGAAGTTTCTAAGAAAACTTCTTTCTAATTTTCATCTGAGGATATTTCCTTTGTCACCGTAAGCTTCATAGCGTTCAGAAGTATCCCATTGCAGATTTCAAGAAAAACTGAGTTAGCAAACTGAACACTGAAGAAAGCGTGTAGCTCTGTGAGTTGCATTCACACATCGAACATCCCGTTTCTCAGAAGGCTTCTTTCCACTTTGATCTGAGGATATTCCTTTTTCACCATAGCCCTCAATCAGCTCCCAATCTCACTTTGCAGAACAAAAGATAACAGAGTTAGCAAACTGTCCCCAGAAGGCAAGGTGGAACTCTGTGTGAGGAAGACACACATCAGAAAGCAATCTCTCAGAAAGCTTCTCTCTAGCTCTTATCTGAGGATATTCCTTTTTGACCATGGGCCCCTATGGGCTCCCAAATCTTACTTTGCAGATTCCACGAAAAGAGTGTTAGCAAAGTGCTTCTGGAGAACTAAGCTGTAACTGTGTGAGAGGAATTCACAGAACACAAAAAAGTTTCTCGTAAAGCTTCCTCACGTTTTGAACTGATGATATTTCCTTATCACCGTAGGCCTCAATGCGATCCAAGGAAGTCTTACTCAGGTCCTCAAATACAGTGGTAATGGATTGCTGCATGAAACATAAGTGTAACTCTGTGAAATGAATTCACACATCACCAAGAAGTTTCTAAGAAAGCTTCTTTCTAGTTTTCATCTGAGGATATTTCATTTGTTAGCGTAAGCTTCATTGCGTTGAGAAGTTATGCCATGGCTGATTTCCAGAAAACTGTGTTTGCCAATTGAACACTGAAGAGAAACGTGTAACTCTGTGAGTTGCATTCACACATCGAAATGCAGTTTCTCAGAAGGATTCTTTCAGTTTTGAGCTGAGGATATTTCCTTTTTAGCCATAGCCCTCAATGAGCTCCCAAATCTCCCTTTGCAGAACACAAGATAACAGAGTTAGCAAACTGTTCCCAGAAGGGAAGGGTGGAACCCTGTGTGATGAAGACACATCAGTAAGCAATCTCTCAGAAAGCTTCTCTCTAGTTATTATTGGAGGATATTTTCTTTTTCACAATGGACTCCTATGGGCTCACAAATCTCACTTTGCAGATTCCACGGAAAGATGCTAGCAAACTGCTTCCTGAGAACTAAGCTGTAACTCTGTGAGAGGAATTCACAGATCACAAAGAAGTTTCTCAGATAGCTTCTCTCACGTTTTGAACTGTGATATTTCTTTCTCAGTGTAGGCTTCTATGCGATCCAAAGAAGTCCTTTCAGGTTCCTCAAAAACTGTGGTAATGAACTGCCGTATGAAACATAAGTGCAATTGGTGAAATGAATTCACACATCACCCAGAAGTTTCTAAGAAAGCTTCTTTCTAGTTTTCATTGAGGATATTTCGTATCTCACCGTAAGCTTCACTGCGTTCAGAAGTTTTCCATTGCAGATGCCCAGAAAACTGTGTTAGCAAACTGAACACTGAAGAGAAACGTGGAACTCTGTGAGTTGCATTCACAACGTAATGCAGTTCTCAGTCGGCTTCTTTCCAGTTTTGATCTGAGGATATTTCCTTTTTCACCGTAGCCCTCAATGAGCTCCCAAAACTCACTTTGCAGAACACAAGATGACAGAGTTAGCAAACTGATCCCAAAAGGGAAGGGTGAAACTCTGTGTGATGAACACACCCTTCAGAAAGCATTCTCTCAGAAAGCTTCTCTCTAGTTCTTATCTGAGGATATTTGCTTTTTCACCATGAGCCCCTATGGGCTCCCAAATCTCACTTTGCACATTCCACGAAAAGAGTGTTAGCAAACTGCTCCTTAGAACTAAGCTGAACTCTCTGAGAGGAATCACAGAACACAAAGAAGTTTCTCAGAAAGCTTCTGTCACGTTTTGAAATGATGATATTTCTTTTTCAGAGTAGGCCTCATTGCTATCCAAAGAAGTCCTTCTCAGATTCCTCAAAAACAGTGGTAATGCAATGCTGCATGAAACATAAGTGTAACTCTGTGACTTGAAATCACGCATCATCCAGTAGTTTCTAAGAAAGCTTCTTCCTAGTTTTCATCTGAGGACATTCTTTGTCACCATAAGCTTCATTGCGTTCAGAAGTATCCCATTGCACATCCCCAGAAAACTGTGTTAGCAAACTGAACACTGAAGAGAAACGGTAACTCTGTGAGTTGCATTCACACATAGAAATGCAGTTATCAAAAGGCTTCTTTCCAGTTTTGATCTGAGGATATTTCCTTTTTCACCATAGCCCTCAATGAGCTCCCAAATCTCACTTTGCAAAAACAAGATAACAGAGTTAGCAAACTGTTCCCAGAAGGGAAGGGTGGAACTCTGTGTGATGAGGACACACATCAGAAAGCAATCTCTCAGAAAGCTTCTCTATAGTTCTTATCTGAGGATATTTCCTTTTCACAATGGGCCTCATGGGTTCCAAATCTCACTTTGCAGATTCCACGAAAACAGTGTTGCAAACTGCTTCCTGAGAACTAAGCTGTACCAGTGTGAGAGGAATTCACAGATCACAAAGAAGTTTCTCAGAAAGCTACTCTCAGTTTCTGAACATGATATTTCCTTTCTCAGCGTAGGCCTCTCTGCGATCCAAAAAGTCCTCTTCAGGTTCCTCAAAAACAGTGGTAATGGACTGCTGCATGAAACATCAGTGTAACTCTGTGAGATGAATTCACACATCACCCAGAATTTCTAAGAAAGCTTCTTCTAGTTTTCATCTGAGATATTCCTTTGTCACCGTAAGCTTCACTGTGTTCAGAAGTATCCCATTGCAGATTTCCAGAAAACTGTTTAGCAAACTCATCACTGAAGAGAAACGTGTAACTCTGTGAGTTGCATTCACACATCGACATGCAGTTTCTCAGAAGGCTTCTTTCCAGTTTTGATCTGACGATATTTCCTTTTTCACCATAACCCTCAGTGAGCTCCCAAATCTCACTTTGCAGAACACAAGATAACAGAGTTAGCAGAATGTTCCCAGAAGGGAAGGGTGGATCTCTGTGTCCTGAAGACAGACATCAGAAAGCAATCTCTCAGAAACCTTCTGTCTAGTTCTTATCTGAGGATATTTCCTTTTTCACCATGGGTCCCTATGGGCGCCCAAATCTCACTTTGTAGATTCCACGAAAAGAGTGTTAGCAAACTGCTTCCTGAGAACTAAGCTGTAACTCTGTGAGAGGAATTCACAGATCACAAACAAGTTTCTCAGAAAGCTCTTTCAAATTTTTAACCGACGATATTTCCTTTGGCCCATTTTCTTCAAAGGCATCCGAAATATCAGTTCTCAGATTCCACACAAACCAGGCTAGGCAACGGCCCCACGAAATACGGTGTAACTCAGTGCGTTGAATCACTCATCACAAAACAAACTGTTTCTCAGAAAGCTTCTTTCGTTTATAAGATGAAGTTATTTGTGGTCTCGGAGCATCCCCGTGTGTCCTATTGCAGATTCTGCGAACTCTGCTAGCAAGCTGCTCAGTGAAAACAATGATCGAACTCTGTGGGCTGAATTCATCCAGCACAAAGAAGTTTCTGAGAAGACTTCTCTGCAGGTTTCTCTGAGGATACTTCTTTATTCACCATGGGCTTCAACGATATTCAACACATCACTTCTGAGATTCCACAAAATGAGTGCTAGTAAACTCCCCCAAGAAAGGGTGGTGTAACACTGTAAAATGAATTCACACATCACAAAGCAGTTCTCAGAAAGTTTCATTCCGCTTTATCTCGGAGGATATTCCTTTGTCCTTCTACTCATCAAACCCATCCAAAATATCACTTCTCAGAATCCACGGAAAGAGTCCTAGAAAACGGCTCCAACAAATAGTGGTGTAACTCTGAGAGATGAAGTCACACATAAGAAAGCAATTTTTCAGAAAGCTTCCTTCAGTTTTTGATCTCAGTATATTTGCTTTGTCACCTTCAGCTGCATAGCGCTAAGAAGTATTCCATTGCAGATTTCAAGGAAACTGTGAGAGCAAATCATCACTGAAGAGAAACTTGTAACTCTGGGAGTTACATTCACACGTCAAAATGCAGTTTCTCAGAAGGCTTCTTTCCAGTTTCTGTCTGAGGATATTCCTTTTTCACCATAGCCCTCAATGAGCTCCCACATATCACTTTCCTGAATCCACGAGAACAGTGTTAGCAAACTGTTCCAAGAAGGGAAGAGTGGAACTCTGTGTGATGAAGTCACATATCAGAAAGCAATCTCTCAGAAAGCTATTCTCTAGTTATTATCTGAGGATATTGCTTTTTCCCCATGGGCCCAATTGGCTCCAATATCATTGTGCAGATTCCACGAAAAGAGTGATAGCAAACTTGTTCCTGAATGAGAAGTTGTAACTCTGTGAGACGAATTCACAGATCATAAAGCAGTTTCTCAGAAAGCTTCTTTCTCCTTTTTAACTGATGATATTTCCTTTATGAGCATAGGCCTCAATGAGATCCAAAGTAGCCCTACTCAGATTCCTCAATAACTGTGGTAATGCATTGCTGCATGAAACACAAGTGTAACTCTGTGAGATGAATGCACACTTCACCCAGAAGTTTCTAAGAAAGCTTCTTTTTATTTTTCATCTGAGGATATTTCCTTTGTCACCATAAGCTTCATTGCGTTCAGAAGTATCCACTGCAGATTTCCAGAAAACTGTGTTAGCAAACTGAACAGTGAAGAGAAACGTGTAAGTCTGTGAGCTGCATTCACACATCGAAATGCAGTTCTCAGAAGGCTTCTTTCCAGTTTTGATCTCAGGATATTTCCTTTTTCACCTGAGCCCTCAATGAGATCCCAAATCTCACTTTGCAGAACAGAAGATAA
The DNA here is from genome assembly GCF_009764315.1 of Trachypithecus francoisi. Lineage (NCBI taxonomy): Eukaryota > Metazoa > Chordata > Mammalia > Primates > Cercopithecidae > Trachypithecus > Trachypithecus francoisi. The sequence goes on along the minus strand of NW_022681119.1, from coordinate 11,899 downwards.
CAGAGTTAGCAAACTGTTCCCGAAGGGAAGGGTGGAACTCTGTGTGATGAAGACACACATCAGAAAGCAATCTCTCAGAAAGCTTCCGTTTAGTTATTATCTGAGGATATTTCCTTTTTCACCATGGGCCCCTATAGGCTCCCAAATCTTACTTTGTAAATTCCCCGCTAAGAGTGTTAGCAAACTGCTCCTGAGAACTAAGCTGTAACTCTGTGAGAGGAATTCGTAGAATACAATGAAATTTCTCAGAAAGCTTCTCTCACGTTTTCAACTGATGATATTTCCTTCTCAGCGTAGGCCTCTATGCGATCCATAGAAATCCTTCTCATTTTCCTCAAAAACAGTAGTAATGGACTGCTGCATGAAACATAAGTGTAACTCTGCTAGATGAATTCACACATCACCCAGAAGTTTCTAAGAAAGCTTCTTTCTAGTTTTCATCTGAGGATATTTGCTTTCTCACTGTAAGCTGCATGCGTTCGGAAGTATCCCATAGGAGATTTCCAGAAAACTGTGTTAGGAAACTGAACACTGAAGAGAAACGTGTAACTCTGTGAGTTGCATTCACACATCGAAATGCAGTTTCTCAGAAGGATTCTTTCCAGTTTAGATCTGAGGATATTTCCTTTTTCACCACAGCCCTCAATGAGCTTCCAAATCTCATTTTGCAGAACAGAAGATAACAGAGTTAGCAAACTGTTCCCAGAAGAGAAGGGTGGAAATCTGTGTGATGAAGACACACATCAGAAAGCAATCTCTCAGAAAGTTCTCTCTCGTTCTTATCTGAGGATATTCCTTTTTCACCATGGGCCCCTATGGGATCCCAAATCTCACTTTGCAGATTCCACCAAAAGAGTGTTCGCAAACTGCTTCCTGAAACTAAGCTGTTGCTCTGTGAGAGGAATTAACAGATCACAAAGAAGTTTTTCAGAAAGCTGCTCTCACGTTTTGAACTGATGATATTTCCTTTCTCAGCGTAGGCCTCAATGCGATCCAAAGAAATCCTTCTCAGGTTCCTCAAAAACAGTGGTAATGGACTGCTGCATGAAACATAAGTGTAACTCTGTGAGATGAATTCACACATCACCCAGAAGTTTCTAAGAAAGCTTCTTTCTACTTTTCATCTGAGGATATTTCATTTGTCACCGTAAGCTTCACTGCGTACAGAATCATCCCGTTGCAGATTTAGAGAAAACTGTGTTAACAAACTTAACAGTGAAGAGAAACGTGTAACACTGATAGTTGCATTGACACATCGAAATGCAGTTTTCAGAAGGATTCTTTCCAGTTTTGATTGAGGATATTTCCTTTTTCATCATAGCCCTCAATGAGATCCCAAATCTCACTTTGCAGGACCCAAGATAACAGAGTTAGCCGACTGTTCCCAGAAAGGAAGGGTGGAACTCTGTGTGATGAAGACACACCAGAAAGCAACCTCTCAGAAGCTTCTCTCTAGTTCTTATCTGGGATATTTCCTTTTTCACCATGGGCCCATTATGCTCCCAAATCTCAGTTTGCAGATTCCACCAAAAGAGTGTTAGCAAACTGCTTCCTGAGAGCTAAGCTGTAACTCTGTGAGAGTAATTCACAGAACACAAACAAGCTTCTCAGAAAGCTTCTCTCACGGTTTGAATGCTGATATTTCCTTTATCAGCGTAGGCCTCAATGCGATCCAAAGAAGTCCCACTCAAGTTCCCTCAAAAACAGTGGTAATGGACTGCTGCATGAAATATAAGTGAAACTCGGTGAGATGAATTCACACATCACCCAGAAGTTTCTAAGAAAGCTTCTTTCTAGTTTTCATCTGAGGATATTTCCTTTATCACCGTAAGCTTCATTGCGTTCAGAAGTATCCCATTGCAGATTTCCGGAAAACTGTGTTAACAAATTGAACACTGAAGAGAAACGTGTAACTCTCTGAGTTGCATTCACACATCGTAATGCAGTTTCGCAGAAGGCTTCTTTCCAGTTTTGATCTGAGGATATTTCCTTTTTCACCATAGCTCTCAATCAGCTCCAAAATCTCACTTTTCAGAACACAAGATAATAGAGTTAGCAAACTGTTCCCAGAGGGAAGGGTGGAACTCTGTGTGATGAAGACACATGAGAAAGCAATCTCTCAGAAAATTTCGCTCTAGTTCTTATCTGAGGATATTTCCTTTTTCACCATGGGCCCCTATGAGCTCCCAAATCTCACTTTGCAGATTCCACGAAAAGAGTGTTAGCAAACTGCTTCCTGAGAACTAAGCTGTAACTGTGTGAGAGGAACTCACAGATCACAAAAAAGTTTCTCAGAAAGCTTCTCTCACGTTTTGAAGTGATGATATTTCCTTTCTCAGGGTAGGCCTCAATGCGATCCAAAGAAATCCTTCTCAGGTTCTTCAAAAACAGTGGTAATGGACTGCTGCATGAAAATAAGTGTAACTCTGTGAGATGAATTCACACATCACCCAGAAGTTTCTAAGAAAGCTTCATTTAGTTTTCATCTGAGGATATTTCCTTTGTCACTGTAACTCATTGCGTTCAGAAGTATCCCATTGCAGATTTCCAGAAAACTGTGTTAGCAAACTGAACACTGAAGAGAAACGTGTAACTCTGTGATTTGCATTCACACATCGAAATGCAGTTTCTCAGAAGGCTTCTTCCGGGTTTTCATCTGAGGACATTTCCTTTTTCACCATAGAAACTCCATGAGCTCCCAAATCTCACTTTGCAGAAGACAAGATAACAGAGTTATCAAACTGTCCCAGAAGGGAAGAGTGGAACTCTGTGTGATGAACACACACATCAGAGCGCAATCTCTCAGAAAATTCTCTCTAGTTCTTATCTGAGGATATTTCATTTTCACCATGGGCCTCTGTGAGCTTCCAAATCTCACTTTGCAGATTCCACGAAAAGAGTGTTAGCAAACTGCTCCTGAGAACTAAGCGACTCTGTGAGAGGAATTCACAGATCACAAAGAAGTTTCTCAGAAAGCTTCTCTCACGTTTTGAAGTGATGATATTCCTTTCTCAGTGTAGGCCTCAATGCGATCCAAAGAAGGCCTTCTCATTCCTCAAAAACAGTGGTAATGAAATGCTGCAGAAAACATAAGTGTAACTTGTGAGATGAATTCACACATCATCCAGAAGTTTCTAATAAAGCTCTTCTCCTTTTTAAATGATGATATTTCCTTATCAGCGTAGGCCTCAATGCGATCCAAAGTAGCACTTCCCAGGTTCCTCGAAGACAGTGTGAATGGCCTGACTCCATGAAATATAAGTGTAGCTAGGCGAGATGAATTCACACAATACAAGAAGTTTCTCAGACACGCTTCTTTCTAGTTCATCTGAGGATATTTCTCTGTCACCGTAAGCTTCATGCCTTCAGAAGTGTCCCATTGCAGATTTCCAAAACTGTGTTAGCAAACTGAACACTGCAGAGAAACGTGTACCTCTGTGAGTTGCATTCACACATCGAAGTGCAGTTTCTCAGAAGGCTTCTTTCCAGTTTTGATCACAGGATATTTCCTTTTTCACCATAACCCTCAAAGAGCTCCCAAATATCACCTGGCAGAACACAAGAGAACAGAGTTAGCAAACTGTTCCAAGAAGGGAAGGGTGGAACTCCGTGTGATGAAGTCACACATCAGAAAGCAATCTCTCAGTGAGCTTCTCTCTAGTTATTATCTGAGGATACTTCCTTTTTCACCATGGGCCCCTATGGGCTCCCAAATCTCACTTTGCAGATTCCACGAAAAGAGTGTTAGCAAACTGCTTCATGAGAACTAAGCTGTAACTCTGTGAGAGGAATTCACAGATCACAAAGAAGTTTCTCAGAAAGCTTCTTTCTCGTTTTAAATGGAGGATATTTCTATGGCCTAGTCTTCCAAGGGACCCAAGTACCAGTTCACAGATTCCACACATACAGGGCTAGCCAACGGCCCCACGAAAGAAAGCTGTATCTCAGTGGTTTGAATTCACACATCACAAAGCAGTTTCTCAGAAAGCTTCTTTCTTTTGAAGATGAGGTTATTTTGGTCTCGGAGCGCACCGTGTGTCCTCTTGCAGATCCTGCGAAAACTCGCTTAGCAAGCTTCTCAGTGAAAAGAGTGATGGAAACTCTGTGGGTGAATTCACCACAGCAAAGAAGTTTCTGAGAAGGCTTCGCTGCAGGATTGTCTGAGGTTAATTCCTTATTCACCTTGGGATTCAATGATATCCAAGACATCACTTATGAGATTCCACAAAATGAGTGCTAGGAGACTCCCCATTCAAACGGGGTAAAACACTGGGAAATGAATTCACCATCACAAAGGAGTTTTCAGAAAGCTTCATTCTGGTTTTTTCGGAGGATATTACCTTTGCCTTCTACACTTCAACCCATCGAAAATATCTGTTCTCAGAATCCGGGAAACAGTCAGGAAACGGGGACAAGAAAGAGTGGTGTAACTCTGAGAGACGAAGTCACAAATAAGAAAGCAATTTCTCAGAAAGCTTCTTTCCCTTTCTGATGAGGCTATTACCCTTGTCACCGTCAGTGCATAACGCAGAAAAGTATCCCATTGCAGATTTCAAGAAAACTCTGTTAGCAAACTGATAATTGAAGAGAAACGGGTAACTCTGTGACTTCCATTCACACATCGCAATGCAGTTTCTCAGAAGGCTTCTTTCCAGTTTCTGTCTGAGGATACTTCCTCTTTCACCATAGCCTCAATGAGCTCCGAAATATCACTTTCCAGAATCCATGACAACAGTGTAGCAAACTTCCAAGAAGGGAAGGGTGGAACTCTCGTGATGAAGTCACACATCAGAAAGCAATCTTCAGAGAGCTTCTTTCTTTTTTTTTTTTTTATTATACTTTAAGTTCTAGGGTACATGTGCATGACGTTTATATCATGTATAACTCCCCAATGCAATCCCTCCCTCCTCCCCCCTCCCCATGATAGGCCCAGTGTGTGATGTTCCCCTTCCCGAGTCCAAGTGATCTCATTGTTCAGTTCCCACCTATGAGTGAGAACATGCGGTGTTTGGTTTTCTCTTCTTGTGATAGTTTGCTAAGAATGATGGTTTCCAGCTGCATCCATGTCCCTACAAAGGACGCAAACTCATCCTTTTTATGGCTGCATAGTATTCCATGGTGTATATGTGCCACATTTTCTTAATCCAGTCTGTCACAGATGGACATTGGGTTGATTCCAAGTCTTTGCTATTGTGAATAGTGCCGCAATAAACATACGTGTGCATGTGTCTTGTAGTAGAGTATAATTTATACTCCTTTGGGTATATACCAGTAGTGGGATGGCTGGGTCATATGGTACATCTAGTTCTAGATCCTTGAGGAATCGCCATACTGTTTTCCATAATGGTTGAACTAGTTTACAATCCCACCAACAGTGTAAAAGTGTTCCTATTTCTCCACATCCTCTCCAACACCTGTTGTTTCCTGACTTCTTAATGATTGCCATTCTAACTGGTGTGAGATGGTATCTCATTGTGGTTTTGATTTGCATTTCTCTGATGGCCGTGATGATGAGCATTTTTCATGTGTCTGTTGGCTGTATGGATGTCTTCTTTTGAGAAATGTCTGTTCATATCCTTCCCCACTTTTTGATGGGGTTGTTTGTTTTTTTTTGTATATTGTTTGAGTTCTTTGTAGATTCTGGATATTAGCCCTTTGTCAGATGAGTAGGTTGCAAAAATTTTTTCCATTCTGTAGGTTGCCTGTTCACTCTGATGGTAGTTTCTTTAGCTGTGCAAAAGCTCTTTAGTTTAATTAGATCCCATGTGTCAATTTTGCTTTTGCTGCCGTTGCTTTTGGTGTTTTAGACATGAAGTCCTTGCCCATGCCTATGTCCTGAATGGTACTACCTAGATTTTCTTCTAGGGTTTTTATGGTATTAGGTCTAACATTTAAGTCTCTAATCCATCTTGATTAATCTTTGTATAAGGGGTAAGGAAAGGATCCAGTTTCAGCTTCTACTTATGGCTAGCCAATTTTCCCAGCACCATTTATTAAATAGGGAATCCTTTCCCATTTCTTGTTTCTCTCAGGTTTGTCAAAGATCAGATGGCTGTAGATGTGTGGTATATTTCTGAGGACTCTGTTCTGTTCCATTGGTCTATATCTCTGTTGTGGTACCAGTACCATGCTGTTTTGGTTACTGTAGCCTTGTAGTATAGTTTGAAGTCAGGTAGCGTGACGCCTCCAGCTTTGTCCTTTTGACTTAGGATTGTCTTGGCAATGCGGGCTCTTTTTTGGTTCCATATGAACTTTAAAGCCGTTTTTTCCAATTCTGTGAAGAAAGTCATTGGTAGCTTGATGGGGATGGCATTGAATCTATAAATCACCTTGGGCAGTATGGCCATTTTCACGATATTGATTCTTCCTATCCATGAGCATGGTATGTTCTTCCATTTGTTTGTGTCCTCTTTGATTTCACTGAGCAGTGGTTTGTAGTTCTCCTTGAAGAGGTCCTTGACATCCCTTGTAAGCTGGATTCCTAGGTATTTGATTCTCTTTGAAGCAATTGTGAATGGAAGTTCATTCCTGATTTGGCTCTCTGCTTGTCTGTTACTGGTGTATAAGAATGCTTGGATTTTTGCACATTAATTTTGTATCCTGAGACTTTGCTGAAGTTGCTTATCAGCTTAAGCAGATTTTGGGCTGAGACAATGGGGTTTTCTAAATATACAATCATGTCATCTGCAAACAGGGACAATTTGACTTTTCTTTCCTAACTGGATACCCTTGATTTCTTTCTCTTGCCTGATTGCCCTAGCCAGAACTTCCAACACTATGTTGAATAGGAGTGGTGAGAGAGGGCATCCCTGTCTTGTGCCAGTTTTCAAAGGGAATTTTTCCAGTTTTTGCCCATTCAGTATGATATTAGCTGTGGGTTTGTCATAAATAGCTCTTATTATTTTGAGGTACGTTCCATCAATACCAAATTTATTGAGCGTTTTTAGCATAAGGGCTGTTGAATTTTGTCAAAAGCCTTTCTGCATCTATTGAGATAATCATGTGGTTCTTGTCTTGGGTTCTGTTTATATGCTGGATTACGTTTATTGATTTGCGAATGTTGAACCAGCCTTGCATCCCAGGGATGAAGCCCACTTGATCATGGTGGATAAGCTTTTGATGTGCTGCTGAATCCGGTTTGCCAGTATTTATTGAGGATTTTTGCATCGATGTTCATCAGGGATATGGTCTAAAATTCTCTCTTTTGTTGTGTCTCTGCCAGGCTTTGGTATCAGGATGATGTTGGCCTCATAAAAAGAGTTAGGGAGGATTCCCTCTTTTTATTGATTGAAATAGTTTCAGAAGGAATGGTACCAGCTCTCCTTGTACCTCTGGTAGAATTCAGCTGTGAATCCATCTGGTCCTGGACTTTTTTTCGTGGGTAGGCTATTAATTGTTGCCTCAATTTCAGAGCCTGCTATTGGTCTATTCAGGGATTCAACTTCTTCCTGGTTTAGTCTTGGGAGAGTGTAAGTGTCCAGGAAATTATCCATTTCTTCTAGATTTTCTAGTTGATTTGCGTAGAGGCATTTATAGTATTCTCTGATGGTTGTTTGTATTTCTGTGGGGTCGGTGGTGATATCCCCTTTATCATTTTTTATTGCGTCTATTTGATTCCTCTCTCTTTTCTTCTTTATTAGTCTAGCTAGCGGTCTGTCAATTTTGTTGATCTTTTCAAAAAACCAACTCCTGGATTCATTGATTTTTTGGAGGGTTTTTGTGTCTCTATCTCCTTCAGTTCTGCTCTGATCTTAGTTATTTCTTGCCTTCTGCTAGCTTTTGAATGTGTTTGCTCTTGCCTCTCTAGTTCTTTTAATTGTGATGTTAGAGTGTCAATTTTAGATCTCTCCTGCTTTCTCTTGTGGGCATTTAGTGCTATAAATTTCCCTCTACACACTGCTTAAATGTGTCCCAGAGATTCTGGTATGTTGTATCTTTGTTCTCATTGGTTTCAAAGAACATCTTTATTTCTGCTTTCATTTCGTTATGTACCCAGTAGTCATTCAGGAGCAGGTTGTTCAGTTTCCATGTAGTTGAGCGGTTTTGATTGAGTTTCTTAGTCCTGAGTTCTAGTTTGATTGCACTGTGGTCTGAGAGACAGTTTGTTATAATCTCTGTTCTTGTACATTTGCTGAGGAGTGCTTTACTTCCAATTATGTGGTCAATTTTGGAATAAGTGCGATGTGGTGCTGAGAAGAATGTATATTCTGTTGATTTGGGGTGGAGAGTTCTATAGATGTCTATTAGGTCAGCTTGGTGCAGAGATGAGTTCAATTCCTGGATATCCTTGTTAACTTTCTGTCTCGTTGATCTGTCTAATGTTGACAGTGGAGTGTTGAACGTCTCCCATTATTATTGTATGGGAGTCTAAGTCTCTTGTAGGTCTCTAAGGACTTGCTTTATGAATCTGGGTGCTCCTGTATTGGGTGCATATATATTTAGGAGAGTTAGCTCTTCCTGTTGAATTGATCCCTTTACCATGATGTAATGGCCTTCTTTGTCTCTTTTGATCTTTGATGGTTTAAAGTGTGTTTTATCAGAGACTAGGATTGCAAACCCTGCTTTTTTTGTTCTCCATTTGCTTGGTAGATCTTCCTCCATCCCTTATTTTGAGCCTATGTATGTCTCTGCATGTGAGATGGGTCTCTGAATACAGCAGACTGATGGGTCTTGACTCTTTATCCAGTTTGCCAGTCTGTGTCTTTTAATTGGAGCATTTAGTCCATTGACATTTAAGGTTAATATTGTTATGTGTGAATTTGATCCTGTCATTATGATATTAACTGGTTATTTTGCTCGTTAGTTGATGCAGTTTCTTCCTAGCCTCGATGGTCTTTACATTTTGGCATGTTTTTGCAATGGCTGGTACCGCTTGTTCCTTTCCATGTTTAGGGCTTCCTTCAGGGTCTCTTGTAAGGCAGGCCTGGTGGTGACAAAATCTCTAAGCATTTGCTTATCTGTAAAGGATTTATTTCTCCTTCACTGATGAAGCTTAGTTTGGCTGGATATGAAATTCTGGGTTGAAAATTCTTTTCTTTAAGAACGTTGAATATTGGCCCCCACTCTCTTCTGGCTTGTAGATTCTGCCGAGAGGTCTGCTGTTATTCTGATGGGCTTCCCTTTGTGGGTAACCCGACCTTTCTCTCTGGCTGCCCTTAAGATTTTTCCTTCATTTCAACTTTGGTGAATCTGGCAATTATGTGTCTTGGAGTTGCTCTTCTGGAGGAGTATCTTGTGGCGTTCTCTGTATTTCCTGAATTTGAATGTTGGCCTGCCCTACTAGGTTGGGGAAGTTCTCCTGGATGATATCCTGAAGAGTGTTTTCCAACTTGGTTCCATTTTCCCCTCACTTTCAGGCACCCCAATCAGACGTAGATTTGGTCTTTTTACATAATCCCATACTTCTTGCAGGCTTTGTTCATTTCTTTTTCTTCTTTTTTCTTTTGGTTTTCTCTTCTCGCTTCATTTCATTCATTTGATCCTCAATCGCTGATACTCTTTCTTCCAGTTGATCGAGTCGGTTACTGAAGCTTGTGCATTTGTCACGTATTTCTCGTGTCATGGTTTTCATCTCTGTCATTTCGTTTATGATCTTCTCTGCATTAATTAATCTAGCTGTCAATTCTTCCACTTTTTTTCAAGATTTTTAGTTTCTTTGCGCTGGGTACGTAATTCCTCCTTTAGCTCTGAGAGGTTTGATGGACTGAAGCCTTCTTCTCTCATCTCGTCAAAGTCATTCTCTGACCAGCTTTGATCCGTTGCTGGCGATGGGCTGCGCTCCTTTGCAGGGGGAGATGCGCTCTTATTTTTTGAATTTCCAGGTTTCTGCCCTGCTTCTTCCCCATCTTTGTGGTTTTATCTGTCTCTGGACTGTGATGATGGTGACGTACGGATGGGGTTTTGGTATAGGTGTCCTTCCTGTTTGATAGTTTCCATCTGACAGTCAGAAGGACTGTCTGTTGGTCTGTTGGAGATTGCTTGAGGTCCACTCCAGACCCTGTTTGCCTGGGTATCAGCAGCAGAGGTTGCCGAAGATAGAATATTGCTGAACAGCGAGTGTACCTGTCTGATTCTTTCTTTGGAAGTTTCCTCTCAGGAGTGACGCCACCCTGTGAGGTGTGGGGTGTCAGACTGCCCCTAGTGGGGGATGTCTCCCAGCTGGGCTACTCAGGGGTCAGGGACCACCTGAGCAGGCAGTCTGTCCGTTCTCGGATCTCAACCTCCGCGTTAGGAGATCCACGGCTCTCCCCAAAGCTGTCAGACAGAGTCGTTCGCGTCTGCACCGCCCCCGCTCTTTCCCCTAATGGACTGCAGCTGTGCGCTGTCCGCAGAGGTAGAGTCTACAGAGACAGGCAGGCTTCCTTGAGCTGCTGTGAGCTCCACCCAGTTCGAGCTTCCCAGCGGCTTTGTTTACCTACTTAAGCCTCAGCAATGGCGGGCGCCCCTCCCCCAGCCTCGCTGCTGCCTTGCGGATAGATCGCTGCAGACGGCTGTGTTAGCAGTGAGGGAGGCTCCGTGGCGTGGGACCCTCCCGGCCAGGTGTGGGATATATTCTCCTGGTGTGCCTCTTTCCTTAAAGCGCAGTATGGGGTGGGGAGTTACCCGATTTTCCAGGTGTTGTGTGTCTCAGTTCCCCTGGCTAGGAAAAAGGGATTCCTTCCCCCTTGCACTTCCAGGTGAGGCGATGCCTCGCCCTGCTTCAGCTCACGCTGGTCAGGCTGCAGCAGCTGACCAGCACCGATTGTCGGCACTCCCTAGCGAGATGACCCCAGTACCTCAGTTGAAAACGCAGAAATCAACCGGTCTTTCTGTGTCCTCGCGCTGGGAGTTGGAAACTGGAGCTGCTCCTATTCGGCCATCTTGCTCCGCCTCCCACCCAGAGAGCTTCTTTCTAGTTATTATCTGAGGATATATCCTTTTTCACCCGGGCCCCTATGGTCTCCCAAATCTCACTTTGCAGATCTACGAAAAGAGTGTTAGCAAACTGCTTCTTGAGGACTATGCTGTAACTCTGTGAGATGAATTCACAGATCACAAAGTATTTTCTCAGAAAGCTTCTTTCTCCGTTTTAAACTGATGATATTTCCTTTAGCAGCGTAGGCCTCAATGCGATCCAAAGTAGCACTTCCCAGGTTCCTCGAACACACAGTGTGAATGGCCTGCTCCATGAAACATAAGTGTAACTCTGTGAGATGAATTCACACACATCACCAGAAGTTTCTAAGAAAGCTTCTTTCTAGTTTTCATCTGAGGATATTTCCTTGTCACCGTAAGCTTCATTGCCTTCAGAATTATCCCATTGCAGATTTCCAGAAAACTGTCTTAGCAAACTGGACACTACAGAGAACGTGTTACCTCTGTGAGTTGCATTCACACATCGAAGTGCAGTTTCTCAGAAGGCTTCTTTCCATTTGATCTCAGGATATTCCCTTTTTCACCATAACCCTCAATGAGCTCCCAAATATCACCTGGCAGAACACAAGAGAACAGAGTTAGCAAACTGTTCCAAGAGGGAAGGGTGGAACTCTGTGTGATGAAGTCACACATCAGAAAGCAATCTCTCAGTGAGCTTCTCTCTAGTATTATCTGAGGATACTTCCTTTTTCACCATGGGCCCCTATGGGCTCCCAAATCTCACTTTGCAGATTCCACGAAAAGAGTGTTAGCAAACTGCTTCATGAGAACTAAGCTGTACTCTGTGAGAGGAATTCACAGATCACAAAGAAGTTTCTCAGAAAGCTTCTTTCTCGTTTTAAATGGAGGAGATTTTCTATGGCCCCTAGTCTTCAAGCGAATCCAAGTACCAGTTCACAGATTCCACACATACAGGGCTAGCAAACGGCCCCACGAAAGAAAGCTGTATCTCAGTGGTTTGAATTCACACATCACAAAGCAGTTT
>NW_022681118.1:0-35277 GCF_009764315.1 Trachypithecus francoisi | reverse complement strand
CAACTGCCCTCAGGTCTGGAGGGCGGCAGAGGTCACTGTGGGTGGTGGGTGAATCCGGAACCTCTGTGGCTCTAGACTTTCAAATATTTCATTTTTTCTTTTGTAGTTTTTGTTTGGTGCTTGCTTTTTTTTTTTTTTTTTTTTTTACAATGGGAACTGAAATGTAAGATGCCAAACTAGCCTGTGGGGAACATGGATTTTCACAACAGTACCACAGCGTGTAGTTTCCATTTCTATTCCCTGTTCATGTGGGAGGCAGAAAAGGAAATCAGGTGCTCAGTTCCAGGGACATCACAGGACTAGGACATGTACAGTGAGGGTGGAAGGCAGAGGCATTGTTTTAGGAGAATAAAATTACTGCATGCACACACATATGTATGTATATGGATGTATGTACACAAACATGCATATTTATAGATTCCGTCTCCCTCTATATAATTTTCTTTATTTCACACTTGATATGATTTTTAAATTATACTTTATGTTCTAGGGTACATGTGCACAACGTGTAGGTTTGTTACATATGTATCATGTGCCATGTTGGTGCTGTACCCATTAACTCATGATTTACATTAGGTATATCTCCTAGTGCTGTCCCTCCCCCCACCGCACATCAGGCCCCAGTGTGTGATGTTGCTCTTACTGTGTCCAAGTGATCTCATTGTTCATTTCCCACCTATGAGGAGAACATGCGGTGTTTGGTTTTCTGTTCTTGTGATAGTTTGCTGAGAATGATGGTTTCCAGCTGCATCCATGTCCCTACAAAGGACGCGAACTCATCCTTTTTTATGGCTGCATAGTATTCCATGGTGTATATGTGCCACATTTTCTTAATCTACTCTGTCATTGATCGACATTTGGGTTGGTTCCAAGTCTTTGCTATTGTGAATAGTGCTACAGTAAACATACATGTGCATGTGTCTTTATAGCAGCATGATTTATAATCCTTTGGGGATATACCCAGTAATAGGATGGCTGGGTCAAGTGATATTTCTAGGTCTACATCCTTGAGGAATCGCCACACTGTCTTCCACAGTGGTTGAACTAGCTGACAGTTCCACCAACAGTGTAAAAGTGTTCCTATTTCTCCACATCCTCTCCAGAACCTGTTGTTTCCTGACTTTTTAATGACTGCCATTCTAACTGGTGTGAGATGGTATCTTATTGTGGTTTTCATTTGCGTTTCTCTGATGGCCAGTGATGATGAGTATTTTTTCATGTGTCTGTTGGTTGCATAAATGTCTTCTTTTGAGAAGTGTCTGTTCTCATTCTTTGCCCACTTTTTGATGGGGCTGTTTGTTTTTTTCTTGTAAATTTGTTTGAGTTCTTTGTAGGTTCTGGATATTATCCCTTTGTCAGATGAGTAGATTGTCAAAATTTTCTCCCATTCTGTAGGTTGCCTGTTCACTCTGATGGTAGTTTCTTTTGCTGTGCAGAAGCTCTTTAGTTTAATTACATCCTATTTATCAATTTTGGCTTTTGTTGCCATTGCTTTTGGTGTTTTAGACATGAAGTCCTTGCCGATGCCTATGTCCTGAGTGGTATCGCCTAGGTTTTCTCCTAGGGATTTTATGGTTTTAGGTCTAAGATTTAAGTCTCTAATCCATCTTGAATTAATTTTTGTGTAAGGAGTAAGGAAGGGATCCAGTTTCAGCTTTATATTTATGGCTAGCCAGTTTTCCCAGCAGCATTTATGAAATAGGAGTGTTTTCCCCATTTCTTGTTTTTGTCAGGTTTGTCAAAGATCAGATGGTTGTAGATGTGTGGTATTATTTCTGAGGGCTCTGTTCTGTTCCATTGGTCTAGAGTTCTGTTTTCATGCCAGTACCATGCTGTTTTGGTTACTGTAGCTTTGCAGTATAGTTTGAAGTCAGGTAGTGTGATGCCTCCAGCTTTGTTCTTGTTCTTTTGACTCAGGATTGTCTTGGCAATGCGGGCTCTTTTTTGGTTCCATATGAAGTTTAAAGGAGTTTTTTTCCAATTCTGTGAAGAAAGTCATTGGTAGTTTAATGGGGATGACATTGAATCTATAAAGGACCTGAGCAGTATGGCCATTTTCACGATATTGATTCTTCCTGTTCATGAGCATGGAATGTTCTTCCATTTGTTTGTGTCCTCCTTTATTTCATGGAGCAGCGGTTTGTAGTTCTCTTTGAAGAGGTCCTTCACATCTGTTGTAAGTTGGATTCCTAGGTATTTTATTCTCTTTGAAGCAATTGTGAATGGGAGTTCATTCATGATTTGGCTCTCTGTTTGTCTGTTATTGGTGTGTAGGAATGCTTGTGATTTTGCACATTAATTTTGTATCCTGAGACTTTGCTAAAGTTGCTTATCAGTTTGAGGAGATTTTGGGCTCAGATGATGGGTTTTCTAAATAGACAGTCATGTCATCTACAAACAGGGACAATTTGACTTCCTCTTTTCCTAATCGAATACCCTTTATTCTTTGTCTTGCCTGATTGCCATGGCCAGAACTTCCAACACTATGTTGAATAGGAGTGATGAGAGAGGGCATCCCTGTCTTGTGCCAGTTTTTAAGTGGAATGCCTCCAGTTTTTGCCCATTCAGTATGATACTGGCTGTGGGTTTGTCATAAATAGCTCTTATTATTTTGAGATGCGTTCCATGAATACTGAATTTATTGAGAGTTTTTTTAGTAAAGGTTGTTGAATTTTGTCAAAGGCCTTTTCTGCGTCTATTGAGATAATCATGTGGTTTTTGTCTTTGGTTCTGTTTATATGCTGGATTACGTTTATTGATTTGCATATGTTGAACAGCCTTGCATCCCAGGGATGAAGCCCACTTGATCATGGTGGGTAAGATTTTCGATGTGCTGCTGAATCGGTTTGCCAGTATTTTATTGAGGATTTTTGCATGGATGTTCATCAGGGATATTGGTCTAAAATCTCTTGTTTTGGTGTGTCTCTGTCAGGCTTTGGTATCAGGATGATGTTGGCCTCATAAATGAGTTAGGGAGATTCCCTCTTTTTCTATTGATTGCAATAGTTTCAGAAGGAATGGTACCAGCTCCTCCTTGTACCTCTGGTAGAATTCAGATGTGAATCTGTTCTGGTCCTGGACTTTTTTTGTTAGTAGGCTATTAATTATTGCTTAAATTTCAGAGCCTGCTATTGGTCTCTTCAGGGATTCAACTTCTTCCTGTTTAGTCTTGGGAAAGTGTATGTGTCCAGGAATTTATCCATTTCTTCTAAGTTTTCTAGTTTATTTGCATAGAGGTGTTTATAATGTTTTTGATGGTAGTTTGTATTTCTGTGGGGTCGGTGGTGATATCCCTTTATCATTTTTTATTGCATCTATTTGATTCTTCTCTCTTTTCTTCTTTATTAGTCTTGCTAGTGGTCCATTAATTTTGTTGATCTTTTCAAAAAAACGGCTTCTGGATTCTTGATTTTTGAAGGGTTTTTTGTGTCTCTCCTTCAGTTCTGCTCTGATCTTAGTTATTTCTTGCCTTCTGTTGGCTTTTGAATGTGTTTGCTCTTGCCTCTCTAGTTCTTTTAATTGTGATGTTAGGGTGTCCATTTTAGATCTTTCCTGCTTTCTCTTGTGAGAATATAGTGCTATAAATTTCCCTCTACACACTGCTTTAAATGTGTCCCAGAGATTCTGGTCTGTTGTATCTTTGTTCTCCTTGGTTTCCAAGAACATCTTTATTTCTGCCTTCATTTCGTTATGTACCCAGTAGTCATTCAAGAGCAAGTTGTTCGGTTTCCATGTAGTTGAGTGGTTTTGATTGAGTTTCTTAATCCTGAGTTCTAGTTTGATTGCACTGTGGTCTGAGAGACTGTTTGTTATAATTTCTGTTCTTTTACACTTGCTGAGGGGTGGTTTACTTCCAACTATGTGGTCAATTTTGGAATAAGTGCAATGTGGTGCTGAGAAGAATGTATATTCGGTTGATTTGGGGTGAAGAGTTCTGTAGATGTCTGTTAGGTCCGCTTGGAGCAGACTTGAGTTCAATTCCTGGATATCCTTGTTAACTTTCTGTCTCGTTGATCTGTCCAATGTTGACAGTGGGGTGTTAAATTCTCCCACTAGTATTATGTGGGAGTCTAAGTCTCTTTGTAAGTCTCTAAGGACTTGTCTTATGAATCTGGATGCTCCTGTATTGGGTGCATATATATTTAGGATAGTTAACTCTTCTTGCTGAATTGATCCCTTTACCATTATGTAATGACCTTCCTTGTCTCTTTTGATCTTTGTGGTTTAATGTCTGTTTTATCAGAGACTAGGGTTGCACCCCTGCCGTTTTTTGTTTTCCTTTTGCTTGGTAGATCTTCCTCCATCCCTTTATTTTGAGCCTATGTGTGTCTCTGCACGTGAGATGCTCCTGAATACAGGAACTGATGGGTCTTGACTCTTTATCCATTTGCCAGTCTGTGTCTTTAATTGGAGCATTTAACTATTACATTTAAGGTTAATATTGTTGTTTTTTTTTTTTTTTGAGGCGGAGTCTTGCTCTGTCGCCCAGGCTGGAGTGCAGTGGCCGGATCTCAGCTCACTGCAACTCCGCCTCCCGGGTTCCCGCCATTCTCCTGCCTCAGCCTCCAAGTAACTGGACTACAGGCGCCCGCCACTCGCCCGGCTAGTTTTTTGTATTTTTATAGAGACGGGTTTTCACTGTGTTCGCCAGGATGGTCTCGATCTCCTACCTTGGATCCGCCCGTCTCGCCTCCCAAAGTGCTGGGATTACAGTTTGAGCCACCGGCCCGGCCAAGGTTATATTGTTATGTGTGAACTTGATCCTGTCATTATGATGTTAGCTGGTTATTTTGCTCGTTAGTTGATGCAGTTTTTTCCTAGCATTGGGTCTTTATATTTTGGCATGTTTTTGCAATGGCTAGTACTGGTTGTTCCTTTCTATATTTAGTACTTCCTTCAGAACTCTTGTAGGGGCCTGTGGTGACAGAATCTCTCAGCATTTGCTTGTCTGTAAAGGATTTTATTTCTCCTTCACTTATGAAACTTAGTTGGCTGGATATGAAATTCTGGTTTGAAAATTCTTTAAGAATGTTGAATATTGCCCCCACTCTCTTCTGGCTTGTAGAGTTTCTGCCAAGAGATCTGATGTTAGTTGATGAGTTTCCCTTTGTGGGTAACGTGACCTTTCTCTCTAGCTGCCTTTAACATTTTTTTCCTTCATTTCAACTTTGGTGAATCTGACAATTATGTGTTTTGAAGTTGCTCTTCTTGAGGAGTATCTTTGTAGCGTCCTCTGTATTTCCTGAATTTGAACGTTGGCCTGCCTTGCTAGGTTGGGGAAGTTCTCCTGGATGATATCCTACAGAGTGTTTCCCAACTTCGTTCCATTCTCCCCCTCACTTTCAAGTACACCAATCAGTGTAGATTTGGTCTTTTCACATAATCCCATATTTCTTGGAGGCTTTGTTCATTTCTTTTTACTCTTTCTTCTCTAAACTTCTCTTCTTGCTTCATTTCATTCATTTGATCTTCAATCTCTGATACTCTTTCTTCCAGTTGATCGAGTTGGTTACCGAAGCTTGTACATTTGTCATGTAGTTCTCGTGTCATGGTTTTCATCTCTATCAGGTTGTTTATGGACTTCTCTGCATCAGTTATTCTAGTTATCCATTCATCAAATCTTTTTTCAAGGTTTTAGTTTCTTTTGCTGGGTTCGTAGTTCCTCCTTTAGCTCTGAGAAGTTTGATCAACTGAAGCCTTCTTCTCTCAACTTGTCAAAGTCATTCTCCTTCCAGCTTGTTCTGTTGCTGGTGAGGAGCTGCATTCCTTTGGAGGGGGAGAGGTGCTCTGATTTTTTGAATTTTGAGCTTTTCTGCACTGCTTTTTCCCCATCTTTGTGGTTTTATCTGCCTTTGGTCTTTGATGATGGTGATGTATGGATGAGATTTTGGTGTGTATGTCCTTTCTGTTTGTTAGTTTTCCTTCTAACAGTCAGGACCCTCAGCTGCAGGTCTGTTGGAGTTTGCTTGAGGTCCACTCCAGTTAGGCTACTCCCAGTTAGGCTCCCCAGTTAGGCTACTCGGGGATCAGGGACCCACTTGAGCAGGCAGTCTGTCAGTTCTCAGATCCCAACCTCCATGCTGGGAGAATCACTACTCTCTTCAAAGCTGTCAGACAGGGACATTTACATCTGCAGAGGTTTCTGCTGCTTTTTGTTTAGCTATGCCCTGTCCCCAGAGGTGGAGTCTACAGAGGCAGGCAGGCCTCCTTGAGCTGCAGTGGGCTCCACCCAGTTCGAGCCTCCTGGCTGCTTTGTTTACCTACTTAAGCCTCAGCAATGGTGGCGCCCCTCCCCCAGCCTTGCTGCCACTTTGCAGTTAGATCTCAGACTGCTGTGCTAGCAATGAGGGAGGCTCTGTGGGCTTGGGACCCTCGTGCCAGGTGTGGGATATAATCTCCTGGTGTGCCATTTGCTAAGACCCTTGGTAAAGCACAGTATTGGGTGGAAGTGACCCAATTTTCCAGGTGTTGTGTGTCACGGTTTCCCTTGGCTAGGAAAAGGAATTCCCTTCCCCCTTGCACTTCCTGGGTGAGGCGATGCCTTGCCCTGCTTCAACTCTCACTCATTGGGCTGCACCCACTGTCCTGCACCAACTGTCCAACATGCCCCAGTGAGATGAACCCGGTACCTCAGTTGGATATACAGAAATCACCCATCTTCTGTGTTGCTCATGCTGGCAGCTGGAGCCTGGAGCTGTTTCTATTCGGCCATCGTGGCACCAACTTTACTTGATATGATTTCTAAATTTAAATACCTTTGAGACAAATGTGATTATGAAGATTTTAAAAATGTCAGTGAAAAATGGAATTAAAAATAAAAATATAAATATCAACTTTATTTCTCACTATAATCTCTACTGAGGTCAAGACACTGTATTAAGGGATTATCCCAACCATTCAGTCCATTGCTAAAGAACTGAGGGTCATGGGAATTTAGCCATGTCAATGCAGCCTTCTACTATTAACTAAAGAAAAATGGGTGCCCTTTACAGTTATTTTAAGATTAGAAAAAATAAGGTCAGAAGAAACCAAATCAGGACTGTAATGTTGATTTCTAATAATTTCCCATGAAAACTCTTGCAAAATTACCAGTGTTTGACGAGAGGAAGGAACAGAAGTGTTGTTGTGGTGCAGAGGGACTCTACTGAAGTTTTACAGGGCACTTTTCTGCAAAAGTATTTGCTAATTTTCTCTAAGAACTCTCCTACTAAGCAGATATTATGGTGCTTTGATCCTACAGAACGTCAACAAGCAAAATGCCTTGAGCATCCCCAAAACCTCCATGGCTTTTGCTTTTGAGAAGTTTCCTTTTGCTCTGACTGGGCCACTTCTACCTCTTGGTAGTCATTGCTTTAATTGTGCTTTGCCTTCAGGATCCTATTGATAAAGCCAGTTTCACTCCCTGTTATAATTCTTCAAAATAATGCTTCAGGATCATGATTCTGCTTGTTCAAAATAGTCACTGATAGCTCTGCTTTTGTCCACAGCTGATCTAGGCACAAAGGTATTCGGGACTCATCAAATGTAAAGTTTCTCAACTTTCACGTTATAGTCAGTATTGTGTAAGGTGAACCAATTGAGATGTCTGTGGTGTTGGCTATAATATCTCTTGTTAATTGTCAGTCCTTCTCAATTAGGGCATAGAAACAATTTTTTTCTCTCCAAAATTGGAATGGATGCCCCTCCTCTGTGGGCTTCCTCTTCAACATTGTCTTATCTCTTCTTAGAATAAGGTATCCGTTTGTAAATGACTGATCCTTCAGGTCAGTTTTCCCATAGACTTTTCATAAAGAATAATTTATGTCACTGATTTTGGTACCCCAGCTTCACCATAAATTTGATATTTGTTCTTGTTTCAAGTTTGGCAGAATTCAAGTTTGGCAGAATTCATGTGGCTGTTTTCAGACTGATGTTTTAAATCCTGTTCAGATATGTTAAAACAGGGACAGGCATGGTGGCTCACGCCTGTAATCCCTGCACTTTGGGAGGCTGGGCAACAAGGCAAAACCCTGCCTTGACAGAAAATACAAAAATTAGCCTCCACAAAAAACACAAAAATTAGCTGGGCAAGGTCCCAGCTACTTGGAAGGCTGAGGCAGGAGAATCACTTCAGCCTGTGAAGCAGAGGTTACTTTGAGCCAAGATTGCTCCACTGCACTGCAATCTCGGTGAGGGGAGTGAAATCCTGTCTCAAAAAAGAAAAAAAGTTCAAATAAACTAGTATATGTGTGTTTTGATGCAAAAGCTAAACGTTCATGCATAGTTTTTTCATCATTGTTATTTTGCATGAACTTATTGAAGCCCCCTATTATTTGGCATAATTTTCTCACCTTATTAATTTCTATATACATACAGAATCTCCAATTTGTGTAAACCTTTCTTCCCAGTTACCGAGCAATTATTTTAAATTTGAAAAGTATGAGCTATTTTAATCTATATTTTTGTTTTCTACTTCCGAATATTTTAGAGGAAATATGGATAATGAGACTTGTAAAATGGAGATGTTTGGAAGTTTCTGTTACCAATGACAAATTAATTTTTAAATAATTTCAGGAAAATATAGGTGAATGTCTGTACTTTCATGTGAACATTCATAGTAAAATAGATTTTTGAATTTCTACCCTTGATAAACTTTAATGTAAAATATGTGAGTAAATGTGTACTTTTCTGTTCCTCATGAACATTCCCAAGTTTATGCTGTCTGGATTTTCTCAGGACCAATTACAAGCGGTATATGCTGCTGAAGTGTCTCAAAGATTATGTCCCAAAGAGAGTGCCCTGCTGTTTTTCCAATATTAATTTCTCAGTTTTACCAAGTTACAAGTTTTTTTTCATAAAATATAAAACGTTTTGCCTCCAGCAGAAATACATTTTGGAAGATAACTTTCCTGTGGGTAAGGGGTATAAAGGAAGCTTGGATTTGTTCTGAGAAAGGGAGAGGGGACTTCTGCCCATTGCCACGCACATCTGATTTTAGGGCTGAATGCCTTTCTGAGCTTGGCTCACTCCTCTCAAACTTGCTGTTAAATGGACACAAATTAAAGGGAAATAATTGTACACCATTTGGGACCAAGGAATCCGGATATCTGAACCACTGTTTATTATTTGCCCCCCCACCCTCTCACTCTTCCAGATCTCTAGGGTCTCTCATTCCACTTCTATGTCTAGGTGTACAATTATTTAACTCACACTTACAAATGAGAACTTCATGTGTTCATTTGTACAGATTCTCTTCCACCTAGCTACCTCTGAGACTGCAAGAACAACCACTCCTCCCCCTCCTCCTTCTCAGCCTACTCAAACAGAAGACAAAGAGCATTATATATATATATATATGCACACACACACATACATGTGCACATATATATACACACACATATATACACACTCAAATATACATACACACACATGTATACATATACACACACACTCATAAAGAATTTGCATTTTAAAGAATGGCAGAACCATAGTTGTTCAAAAATCAACTATATAATTCTATATATGATAAATGTCTACTAGAAAGTTCACGTTGAAAATTGCAAACAGGACTTAGAAAAAATAAAGTTTTTAAAAATTTTATTTTATTTCATTTTAACTTCAGGGATACATGTGCAGGACGTGCAGGTTTGTTACATAGGTAAGTGTGTGTTATGGTGGTTTGCTGTACCTATCAACCCGTAACCTAGGTATTCAGCCCCACATGCGTTAGCTATTTATTCTGATGCACTCCCTCCCCACTCACCCCAAGACAGGCTCCAGTGTATGTTGTTCCTCTCCCTGTGTCTATGTTTTCTCGTTGTTCATCTGTATTTGGTTTTAAGTGAGAACATGTGTATTTGGTTTTCTGTTCCTGCATTAGTTTGCTGAGAATAACGGCTTCCAGCTTCATCCATGTCCCTGCAAAGGACATGATCTCATTCCTTTTTATGGCTGCATAGTATCCCATGGTGTATATGTATCACATTTTCTGTATCCAGTCTGTCACTGATGGGCATTTGGGTTGATTCCATGTTTTTGCTATTGTGAATCGTGTGGCAATGAACATATGCATGCAAGTATCTTTATAATGCAAGAATTTATATTCCTTTGGGTATATACCCAGTAATGGCATTGCTGGGTCAAATGGTATTTCTGATTCTAGGTCTTTGAAAAATCACCACACTGTCTTCCACAGTGGTTGAATTTACATTCGCTCCAACAGTGTAAAAGTGTTCCTGTTTCCCCACAGTCTCACCAGCGTCTGTTGTTTCTTGACTTTTTAATAATTGCCATTCTGACTGGCATAAGATGGCATCTCACTGTGGTTTTGATTTGTATTTCTCTAATGATCAGTAACGTTGGGCTTTTTTTTTTTCACATGTTTGTTGGCTGCATAAATGTCTTCTTTTGAGAAGTGTCTGTTCATATCCTTTGCTCACTTTTTAAAATATTTTTATTTTCATAAAGACAGAGTCTCACTGTGTCACCCAGGGTGGACTTCAGTGGCACAATCTCGGGTCACTGCAACCTCTGCCTCCCAGATTCAGGCAATTCTTCTGTCTCAGCCTCCTGAGTAGTTGGGATTACAGGCACCTGCCACCACATCCGGCTAATTTATTGTATTTTTAGTAGAGACTGAGTTTCACCGTGTTGGCCAGGTTGATCTTGAACTCCTGGCCTCAAGTTATCTGCCCACCTCACCTTCCCAAACTTCTGGGATTACAGGCATGAGCTACTGCACCCAGTTTTTGCCCACTTTTATATGGGGTTGGATTTTTATAATTTTGGGTTTTACATTTAAATCTTTAATCCATTTTCAGTTCATTTTTCTGTAAGGTATAAGGAAGGGTCCAGTTTCAGTTTCTGCATATGTCTAGCTAGTTTTTCCAGCACCATTTGTTATTAAATAGGAAATGCTTTCCTCATTGCTTGTTTTCATCCAAAATAAAATGGTTGTAGATGTGCAGTCTTATTTCTGATATCTCTATTCCATTCCATTGGTCTCTATGTGTCTGTTTTGTTCCACTACCATGCTGTTTGGGTTACTGTAGCCTTGTAATATGGTTTGAAGTCAGGCCTCCTTTCTTTCCCTTTTCTTTTCATGGGTCAGGTGTGCTCTATCAGAAGGCTTCCTCTTTCTGTTGGAGAGAGTCCTGGAAGAAGAAATGAGCCCTGCTGAGAAAGATGCTTCACAAGGAGGAAGAAGTCACCGTTTACGGGAGCATGATCCCCAGAAGCATGAGAAATCCAGATGCCGTGGCTTTACATAGGATGCTGGAGTTTCTTTTCTCTGGATCCAGGACCTTGGCATCGTTGTTCTGTAATGCCCATAACTGATTTTGAGGTGAGTCCACTTGATAACCTGTCTGCGTGTCATGCTCGTTACACTGCAATTCACACACACGTCACACCGAAATCACTCTGAATGAGCATATTTATGTGCTTGAACAATGTTGCACCCAGGTTCTGTGATTCTACAGAGTCCTGAGTTCTGTCCTGGACATCTCTACTCTTGGGTAGGTCAACTTTGATCACTGTACCTAATGATAAATGAACCATTAAATCTAATCAGCAAATACACTAAAGCAAGGGGCCGTTCTCCACAATCGTTTCACTCTGGTAGATCAACTTTAATAACTGTACCTGCCGGGTGCGGTGGCTCAAGCCTGTAATCCCAGCTCTTTGGGAGGCCGAGACGGGCGGATCACGAGGTCAGGAGATCGAGACCATCCTGGCTAACACGGTGAAACCCCGTCTCTACTAAAAACTACAAAAAACAAGACGGGCGACGTGGTGGCGCCTGTAGTCCCAGCTACCCGGGAGGCTGAGACAGGAGAATGGCGTGAACCCGGGAGGCGGAGCTTGCAGTGAGCTGAGATCCGGCCACAGCACTCCAGCCTGGGTGACAGAGCAAGACTCCGTCTCAAAAAAAAATAAAAATAAAAAATAACTGTACCTAAGAAGAAATCGATATGTGATGATTCCACATCAAAGAACATGTTGATTTTTTGCCATTTGAATGAATTATGTTAACATTTAAATAGAGTTTAAAACCCCAGATTTCCCATGAAATCTAATCAGCAGATACACAAAAGGAAGGGGCCATTCTCCAAAATCGTTTCCAGTGAAGCACCACCAGCAATAAATAAGTCTTATTGCAGGAAAGCGATCCTGCTTCCAAGATCCAGTTTACACAATTGGATAATTGACCCAGAATCTCCCCTAATGTTATTTTTTACACCCCAAGTGAGATTTATTTCACGGTTTTCTCATTTTATCTCAGCTGAATACACACACTCCTGTGTTTCAATTTCTTTCAAACACCTTTGAATAATGAAGTATCTTGCTGCGTCACCCCTTATATAACTAATGCCCACCCACCGGTTCCACTACATTTACTCATCAATTACCCAATTTACCAATGAAATATCAGCAGTCAATTAAGTTTTGTGTCTTAGGTTGTATCCTTTTGCATTGCTCACGGAATTTAATGGACACAGCTTAAATTGTGATTATAGAACAGTTGAATCAGATTTACTAATCAGTGTCATGGGCAAATATGATAGGAGTGGAACTGGGTTAGGACAGGGGCTACACATTTGCCTTATTTCATGTAAAACAATGCCAGTTAACAATTGTGTACATATTAAACACTTTGTGCCTGTGTGTGTATTTGTATCTTTGTGTCTGGATGTGAGTGTGTGTGTGTTGAGAAGTACTTCCAAGCATGTGCATCTGGGAGATAAGATCATTCTTTCAGCGATTGAACAACAAGAAGTTGGAACTACACTTTCTGATTTGAGAATGTGCAGCGATGTTATATAATTAACACAGCATATTCTGTCTTAATTAAGATGGAGAGATCAATGGAGTCAAATAGACATTCCAGAGATAACCTTCCCATTTTTGACCAATTGATTCTATATCATGTTGCAATGATCTGGCTGTGGGGACAAGACAAGTCTTTGCATGAAATGGTCTTGTGGAAGAAATATATGCAAATAATAAAGCATCAAATGGTACTATGCCTTCAATTTGTAGAAATATTCACTTAAGTTTGAGGAAATTCTCAATGCCCAAAATAGACTGTGGAACACTTTCAAGAAAACATGCTATAACCCAGAGATTAATTGAAGATATCCACTGAAGTTATGACTGCAAGAAAAGAGAAATATTCATGGCATTTTATATCCAAGTGTTTCTTGTATATGACAGCATATTTTGAAAAGTCAAAATCAGAAAAACTTGACAAACACAAAGATATATAAGCTAAAGCCGGGCGCGGTGGCTCAAGCCTGTAATCCCAGCACTTTGGGAGGCCGAGACGGGCGGATCACGAGGTCAGGAGATCGAGACCATCCTGGCTAGCACGGTGAAACCCCGTCTCTACTAAAAATACAAAAAACTAGCCGGCGAGGTGGCGGGCGCCTGTAGTCCCAGCTACTCCGGAGGCTGAAGCAGGAGAATGGCGTAAACCCGGGAGGCGGAGCTTGCAGTGAGCTGAGATCTGGCCACTGCACTCCAGCCCCGGCGACAAAGCAAGACTCCGTCTCAAAAAAAAAAAAAAAAAAAAAAAAAAAAAAAAAAGATATATAAGCTAAAACCTTTTGTTCATTAAAGGAGTGATGAGAGGCAGTTCCAAGATGGCCGAATAGGAACAGATCCAGCCTCCAGCTCCCCGCGTGAGCGACACAGGAGATGGGTGATTTCTGCATTTCCAACTGAGGTACCGGGTTCATCTCACTGGGGCTTGTTTGACAGTGGGGGCAGGACAGTGAATGCAGCCCACAGAGCGACAACAGAAGCAGGGGGAAGCATCACCTCACTCAGGAAGTGCAAGGGGGAAGGGAATTCCCTTTCCTAGGCAAGGGAAACCGTGATACACAGCACCTGGAGAATTGGGTTCCTCCCACCCTAACACTGTCCTTTATCAAGGGTCTCAGCAAACGTCACCAACAGATTATATCCCACATCTGGCTTGGAGATTCCCATGCCCACAGAGCCTCCCTCATTGCTAGGACAGTAGGCCGAGATCTAACTGCAAGGAGGCTGCAAGGCTGGGAGAGGGGCGCTTGCCATTGCTGAGGCTTGAGTAGGTAAACAAAGTGGCCGGGAAGCTTGACCTGGGTGCAGCCCACCACAGCTCAAAGAGGCCTGCCTGCCTCTCTAGACTCCACCTCTGGGGACACGGCATAGCGGAACAAAAGGCAGCAGAAACCTCTGCAGATTTAAATGTCACTGTCTGACAGCTTTGAAGAGAGTAGTGGCTCTCCCAGCATGGAGTTTGAGATCTGAGAACAGACAGACTGCCTGCTCAAGTGGGTCCCTGACCCTGAAGTAGCCTAACTGGGAGACTAGGGTCAGATTGACACCTCACACCTCACACAACTGGGTACCCCTCTGAGACGAAGCTTCCAGAGGAATGATCAGGCAGAAACATTTGCTGTTCAGCAATATTCACTCTTCTGCAGCCTCCACTGCTGCCACCCAGGCAAACAGGGTCTGGAGTGGACCTTGAGCAAACTCCAACAGACCTGCAGCTGAGGGTCGTGACTATTAGAAAGAAAACTAACAAACAAACAGAAAGGACATCCACACCCAAACCCCATCTGTACATCAACATCATCAAAGACCAAAGGTAGATAAAACCACAGAGATGGGGAAAAAGAAGTGCAGAAAAACTGAAAATTCTAAAAATCTGAGCACCACTCCCCCTCCAAAGGAATGCAGCTCCTCTCCAGCAATGGAACAAAGCTGAACAGAGAATGACTTTGACGAGTTGAGAGAAGAAGGCTTCAGATGATCAAGCTTCTCTGAGCTAAAGGAGGAAGTTCAAACCCATACCAAAGAAGATAGAAACCTTGAAAAAAGATTTCCTGAATGGCTAACTAGAATAACCAATGTACAGAAGTCCTTAAATGACCTGATAGAGCTGAAAACCATGACACGAGAACTACATGACAAATGTGCAAGCTTCAGTAACTGACTCGGTCAACTGGAAGAAAGGGTGTCAGTGATTGAAGATCAAATGAATAAAATGAAGTGAGAAGAGAAGTTTAGAGAAAAAAGAGTAAAAAGAAATGAACAAAGCCTCCAAGAAATATGGGATTATGAGAAAAGGCAAAATCTATGTCTGATTTGTGTACCTGAAAGTGATGGGGAGAAAGGAACCAAGTTGGAAAACACTCTGCAGGATATTATCCAGGAGAACTTCCCCAACCTAGCAAGGCAGAACGACATTCAAATTCAGGAAATACAGAGAATGCCACAAAGATACTCCTCTAGAACAGCAACTCCAAGACACATACTGTCAGATTCATCAAAGTTGAAATGAAGGAAAAAATGTTAAGGGCAGCCAGAAAGAAAGGTCGGGTTACCCACAAAGGGAAGCCCATCCGAATAACAGTGGATCTCTCGGCAGAAACTCTACAAGCCAGAAGGGAGGGGTGGGGCAATATTCAACATTCTTAAAGAAAAGAATTTTCAACCCAGAATTTCATATCCAGCCAAATTAAGTTTCATAAGTGAGGGAGAAATAAAATCCTTACAGACAAGCAAATGCTGAGAGATTTTGTCACCACCAGGCCTGCCCTACAAGAGCTCCTGAAGGAAGCACTAAACATGGAAATGAACAACCACTACCAGCCACTGCAAAAACATGCCAAAATTTAAAGACCGTCGAGGCTAGCAAGAAACTGCATCAACTAATGAGCAAAATAACCAGCTGACATCATAACGACAGGATCAAGTTCACATGTAATAATATTCACCTAAATGTAAATGGGCTAAATGTTCCAATTAAAAGACACAGACTGGCAAGTTGGATAAAGAGTCAGGAGCTCTTGTAGGTCAGGCCTGGTGATGACAAGACCCATCAGTTTGCTGTATTCAGGAGACCCATCTCACATGCAGAGACACACATAGGCTCAAAAGAAAGGGATGGAGGAAGATCTACCAAGCAAATGGAAAACATAAAAACGGCAGGGGTTGCAATCCTAGTTACTGATAGAGTTTAAACCAACAAAGATCAAAAGAGACAAAGAAGGCCATTACATAATCATAAAGGGATCAATTCAACAAGAAGAGCTAACTATCCAAAATATATATGCATCCAATTCAGGAGCACCCAGATTCATAAAGCAAGGCCTTAGAGACTTACAAAGAGTCTTAGACTCCCACACAATAATAATGGGAGACTTTAATATCCCACTATCAACATTAGACAGATCAATGAGACAGAAAGTCAAGGATGTACAGGAATTGAACCCAACTCTGCACCAAGCAGACCTAATAGACATCTACAGAACTGTCCACCCAAACCAACAGAATATACATTGTTCTCAGCACCACATCACACTTATTCCAAAATTGACCACATAGTTGGAAGTAAAGCACTCCTCAGGAAATATAAAAGAACAGAAATTATAACAAACTCTCTCTCAGACCACAGTGCAATCAAACAAGAATTCAGGATTAAGAAACTCAATCAAAACTGCTCGACTAAATGGAAACTAAACAACTTGCTCCTAAATGACTACTGGTTAAATAACGAAATGAAGCCAGAAATAAAGATGTTCTTTGAAACCAATGAGAACAAAGATACATCATACCAGACTCTCTGGACACATTTAAAGCAGTGTGTAGAGCAAAATTTATAGCAATAAATGCCCACAAGAGAAAGCAGGAAAGATCTAAAATTGACATCCTAATATCACAATTCAAAGAACTAGAGAAGCAAGAGCAAACACATTCAAAAGCTAGCAGAAGGCAAGAAATAACTAAGATCAGAGCAGAACTGAAGGAGACAGAGACACAGAAAACCCTTTAAAAAATCAATGAATCCAGAAGCTGGCTTTTTGAAAAGATTAACAAAATTGATAGACAGCTAGCAAGACTAATAAAGAAGAAAAGAGGGAAGAATCAAATAGATGCAATAAAAAATGAGAAAGGGGATATCACCACTGACCCCACAGAAACACAAACTACCATCAGAGAATACTAAAAACACCTCTACATAAATAAGCTAGAAAACCTAGAATAAATGGATAAATTCCTGGACAGATACATTCTCCCAAGACTAAACCAGGAAGAAGTTGAATCCCTGAATAGACCAACAACAGGCTCTGAAATTGAGGCAATAATTAATAGCCTACCAACCAAAAAAGTCCAGGACCAGAAAGATTCATAGCCAAATTCTACCAGAGGTACAAGGAGGAGCTGGTACCATTCCTTCTGAAATTATTCCAATCAATAGAAAAAGAGGGAATCCTCCCTAACTCATTTTATAAGGCCAACGTCATCCTGATATCAAAGCCTGGCAGAGACACAACAACAACAAAAAAGAGAATTTTAGACCAATATCCCTGATGAACATCCATGCAAAAATCCTCAATAAAATACTGGCAAACCAAATCCACAGCACTTCAAAAAGCTTATCCACCATGATCAAGTGGGCTTCATCCCTGGGATGCAAGACTGGTTCAACATACACAAATCAATAAACGTAATCCAGCATATAAACAGAACCAAAGACAAAAACCACATGGTTATCTCAGTAGATGCAGAAAAGGCCTTTGACAAAATTCAACAGCTCTTCATGCTAAAAACTTAATAAATTCGGCATTGATGGAACATAACTCAAAATAATAAGAGATATTTATGACAAACCCACAGACAATATCATATTGAATAGGCAAAAACTGGAAGCATTCCCCTTGAAAGCTAGCACAAGACAGGGATGCCCTCTTTCACCCCTCCTATTCAACATAGTGTTGAACTTCTGGCCAGGGCAACCAGGCAAGAGAGAGAAATAAAGGGTATTCAATTAGGAAAAGAGGAAGTCAGATTGTCCCTGTTTGCAGATGACATGATTGTATATTTAGAAAACCTCATCATCTCAACCCAAAATCTCCTTAAGCTGATAAGCAACTTCAGCAAAGTCTCAGGATACAAAATCAATTTGCAAAAATCACAGGCATTCTTATACACCAATGACAGACAAACAGAGAACCAAATCATAAGTGAACGCCCATTCACAATAGCTTCAAAGAGAATAAAATATCTAGGAATCCAACTTACAAGGGATGTGAAGGACCTCTTCAAGGAGATCTACAAACCACTGCTCAATGAAATAAAAGAGGACAGAAACAAATGGGAGAACATTTCATGCATTCCATGCTCATGGATAGGAAGAATCAATATCGTGAAAATGGCCATACTGCACAAGGTAATTTACAGATTTAATGCCATCCCCATTAAGCTACCAATGACTTTCTTCACAGAATTGGAAAAAACTACTTTAAAGTTCATATGGAACCAAAAAAGAGCCCGCATTGCCAAGACATTCCTAAGTCAAAAGAACAAAGCTGGAGGCATCACACTACCTGACTTCAAACTATACTACAAGGCTGCAGTAACCAAAAGAGCGTGGTACTGGTACCAAAACAGAGCTCTAGACCAATGGAACAGAACAGAGCCCTCAGAAATAATACCACACTTCTACAACTATCTGATCTTTGACAAACCTGACAAAAACAAGAAATGGAGAAAGGGTTCCCTATTTCATAAATGCTGCTGGGAAAAGTGGCTAGCCATAAGTAGAAAGCTGAAACTGGATCCTTTCCTTACACCTTATACAAAAATTAATTCAAGATAGGTTAGAGACTTAAATGTTAGACCTAAAACCATAAAAACCCTAGAAGAAAACCTAGGCGATACCATTCAGGACATAAGCATGGGCAAGGACTTCATGTCTAAAACAACAAAAGCAATGGTAACAAAAGCCAAAATTGACAAATGGGATCTAATTAAACTAAAGAGCTTCTGCACAGCAGAAGAAACTACCATCAGAATAAACAGGCAACCTACAGAATGGAAGAAAAATTTTTGCAATCTACTCATCTGACAAAGGGCTAATATCCAGAACCTACAAAGAACTCAAAAAATTTACAAGAAAAAAAAACCATTAAAAAGTGGGCAAAGGATCTGAACAGACACCTCTCAAAAGAAGACATTTATGCAGTCAACAGACACATGAAAAAATACTCATCATCACTAGCCATCAAAGAAATGCAAATCAAGACCACAATGAGATACCATCTCACCCCAGTTAGAATAGTGATCATTAAAAAGTCAGGAAACAACAAGTGCTGGAGAGGATGTGGAGAAATAGGAACACTTTTACACTGTTGGTGGAACTGTCAGCTAGTTCAACCATTGTGGAAAACAGCGTGGCAATTCCTTAAAGATCTAGAACTAGAAATACCATTTGACCCAGACATCCCATTACTGGCTGTATCCCCAAAGGATTATAAATCATGCTGCTATAAAGACATATGCACACATATGTTTATTGCGTTACTATTCACAACAGTAAAGACTTGGAACCAACACAAATGTTCATCAATGATAGACTGGATTAAGAAAATGTGGCACATATACACCATGGAATACTATGCAGCCATAAAAGAGGATGAGTTCATGTCCTTCATAGGGACATGAGGGACATGGATGCAGCTGGAAACCATCATTCTCAGCAAACTACTGCAAGAACAGAAAACCAAACACCACATGTTCTCACTCATGGATGAGAATTGAACAATGAGAACACCTGGACACAGGAAGGGGAGTATCACACACCAGGGCCTGTTGTGGGGTGGGGGGAGGAGGGAAGGATAACGTTAGGAGATATACCTAATGTATAAGACGAGTTAATGGGTGCAGCACACCAACATGCCGCATGTATACATGTGTAACAAATCTACACGTTGTGCATATATACCCTGGAATATAAGCTTTAATAAAGTAAAATAATAAAATAAAAAAGGGACGATGAAAATAAATGAAATGTAACACAGAGCATGTGAGATAATGTTTTAATATCTATCTAAAAATGTCTTAAAATTCAATAGAAATAAAATAAAATCTTCTAAAACTTGACAAAAGAAACAACAAAAATTACAGACTGGAAAAGCCTGGCTGACTGGAGTGATGTCCTGTCTCAAGAAGGAACAAACAAACACACAAACAAGCAAAGGAATCTGAAAGCAGAGAATCAAACAGATATTTGTACACCGTTC
Organism: Trachypithecus francoisi; assembly: GCF_009764315.1. NCBI lineage: Eukaryota > Metazoa > Chordata > Mammalia > Primates > Cercopithecidae > Trachypithecus > Trachypithecus francoisi. The sequence continues at coordinate 15,220 of NW_022681118.1, read as the reverse complement.
TTCCTTCTTCCTACTAGCACTCTTCATAGTCGGAAAAGTCTAAAAGAACCCAAATGTGTCACGAATTACTTCATCAGTTTTTTAGGATCTGAAATACTGCCTCAATTTTCAGTTACTCATTGTGGGATGGACCTGCAGTTACCACATTTGGTCCAAAATTTTATGTTGATGAAGGTAGACCTGTCCTGCATTTTCAGAGGGACAGAATTCTGGTGTTTCTCCAGGTTCTTTGGCTTACCAGGAATGAAGATCCGGGAAGAATGTATGTGTGTGTGTGTATGTATGTATGTATGTATGTATGTATGTACATAAGTATTTCCTGTTTTTAAATTTAAAAAATACGGGATACATGTGCAGAACGTACAGGTTTGTTATATAGGTATCCTCTGCCATGGTGGTTTGTTGCACCTATTGACTCATCCTTTAAGTTCTCTTCCCTCACCCCCAGTCCCTAGCGGGCCGTGTTGTGTCGTTCCCCTCACTGTGTCCTTGTTTTCTCAACGTTCAACTTTCACTTATTAGTGAGAACATGCGGTGTTTGATTTTTTTGTTACTCTGTTAGTTTGCTCAGTATGATGGCTTCATCCATGTGCCTGCAAAAGACATGATCTCATTCCTTTTTATGACTGCATAGTATTTTATGGTGTATATGTACTACATTTTCTTTATCCAGTCTAGCACTGAAGGGTATTTGGGTTGGTTTCATGTCTTTGCCATTGTATATAGTGCTGCAATAAACTTACATGTGCATGTGTCTTTATAGTGGAATGATTTATATTCCTTTGGGATATAGCCAGTAATGGGATTACAGGGTCAAAAGGTGGTTCTGGTTCTAGATCCTTGAGGAATCACCATACTGTCTTCCACAATGGTTGAACTAATTTACAGTTTCCCCAACAGTGTAAAAGCGTTCCTCTTTCTTCTCAGCCTCACCAGCATCTATTGTTTCTTAACTTTTTAATAATCACCATCCTGATGGGTGTAAGATGGTATCTCATCGTAGTTTTGATTTTCACTTCTCTGATGATCAGTATTGTTGAGCTTTTAAAAAATAGATTTGTTGGTTAGATAAATGTCTTCTTTTGATAAGTTTCTGTTCATATCCTTTGCTCGCTTTTGATGGGGTTGTTTGTTTTTTTGCTTGTAAATATGTTTAAGTTCCTTGTCAATTTTTGTTATTAGACCTTTGTCAGATGGGTAGGCTGAAATAATTTTCTCCCATCCTGTAGGTTGATTGCTCATGCTGATGATAGTTTCTTTGCTGTGCAGAAGGTCTTTAGTTTAATTAGATCCGATTTGTCAATTTTGGCTTTTGTTGCAATTGCTTTTGACATTTTTGTCATGAAGTCTTTGTCCTTGCCTGTGTCCTGAATGGTATTGCCTAGGTTTTCTTCTAGGGTTTTTATGGTTTTGGATTTTACATTTAAGTCTTTAATCCATCTTGAGTTAATTATTGTATAAGGTGTAAGGAAGGGGTCAAGTTTTGGTGTTCTGTATATGGCAAGCCAGTTTTCCCAGCATCATTTACTGAATAGGAGATCCTTTCTCCCTTGCTTGTTTTTGTCAGGTTTGTCAAAGATCAGGTGTTCATAGATGTGTGGTGTTATTTCTGAGGTCTTTGCTCTGCTCCATTGCTCTATATGTCTGTTTTGGCAGCAGTAGCCTGCTGTTTTGGTACTGTAGCCTTCTAGTACAGTTTGTAGTTAGCGTAATGCCTCCAGCTTTGTTATTTTTGTTTATGATTGTCTTGGCTATATGGGGTATTCTTTGATTCCATATGACATTTAAAATAGTTCTTTCTAATTCTGTGAAAAATGTCAACGGTATTTTGATGAATCTCTAATGTTTGGGCAGTATGGCCATTTTCACAATATTGATTCTTCCTATTCATGAGGATGGAATGTTTTTCCATTCGTCTGTGTCCTCTCTTATTACCTTGAGCAGTGGTTTGCAGTTGTCCTTGAAGAGGTCCTTCACATCCCTTGTACTCCTAGTTGTATTCCTAGGTATTTTACTCTCTTTGTAGCAATTGTGAATGGGAGTTCATTCGTGATTTGGCTCTCTGCTTGACTATTGTTGGTGTAATGGAATGCTTGTGATTTTTGCACAATGATTTTGTATCTTGAGACATTGGCGAAGTTGCTTATCAGTTCAAGAAGTTTTTCAGTTGAGATGATGGGGTTTTCTCAATATGAAGTCATGTCATTGGCAAACAGAGACAAGTTGACGTTCTCTGTTCCTATTTGAATACCTTTATTTCTTTCTATTGCCTGATTGCCCTGGCTAGAACTTCCAATACTATGTTGAATAGAAGTGGTTACAGAGGGCTTCCTTGTCTTGTACCAGTTTTCAAATGGAATGCTTCCAGCTTTTGCCTATTCTTTATGATATTGGCTGTATGAAATAGCTCTTATTATTTTAAGATATGTTCCATCAATACCTAGTTTATTGAGAGTTTTTAACAGGAAGGGATGTTGAATTTTATCAGAAGTATTTTTGCATCTATCAAAATAATTTTCTGGTGTTTGCCTTTGGTTCTGTTTATGTGCTCAATTACATTTATTGATTTGTGTATGTTGAACCAGCCTTTCATCCCAAAGATGCAGCCCACTTGATCGTGGTGGATAAGCTTTTTGATGTGCTGCTGGATTCAGTTTGCCAGTATTTTATTGAGAATTTTTGCATCGATGTTCATCAGGGATAATGGCCTGAATTGAGCAGGTGTGTGTGTGTGTGTGTGTGTTTTTACCTTGGTTTGCCAGTAGGTTGATGTGTGAGTGTGTGTGTGTTTGTGTGTGTGTGTGTGTGTGTTTGTGTGTGTGTGTGTGAATGTGTGATAGAGAGCCAAATTAGGGCAGAGGAGGCTCCCCGGCCTGCCATGACACTGAATGTTCTGAATTCAAGATGTTCTCATGAACTGTGTCAGTTGGCCTTCAGCCAGGAGGTGGTGCTTGCAAAAGGCTGCCAGCTCTGGTGGTAGTGGTGAGATTTGGACTTGCCTTATGTTACCCATGGGAGGTACTCTGGTGTCTCAGGGAACGGGTAGAGCCAAAGGGCTTCTAAAAGTTTCTTCTGTTATTTGTGTTAATCTACCAGGGTAGGTGGTTGAGCAAAACCAGGTGGGAACAAGGTCAGGTAAAGTGATGCTCTGGCTCTCTACGTGTAGGACAAGCAGTGGCTCCAGTGGGAATTGGAAGGCAGTTCTTGGGCCACTGGGGTAATTTTCCAGAGAGAAGTGAAGCTGCCTCTCCCTCTGTACAAGGAAAGTCCATATGAAGAATGGGGAGTAGCAGCTTGGCAGTAAGCCCCATCCAGCTCCCACACCCCTGGCAAGGCAAGTGTCACACCGACAGTGTTCCACTGGGAGTAGCTAGCTAAGTTTCAAGAAATCTGAACTCAGAGCTCAAAACTGACCCATACCATAAGCCTCTCCTATTGAGACAGTAACTGCAGCCTTCAGGCCACTCCCCTCCTGATCCACCTGCAGAGCAGGGGCTTCCAGCTCCTGTGCTTGCTGCTGCATCACACGTCCCACTCACCTCTCAATTCTGGCCTGGGGAGTTTGTCCCCACACACGATTCTATCAAACATTTCAGTTGGGAGGTTCTCTCAACCTGTGACCAGCATTTGAGTTAGCGGGCAGACTTCTGGGAGGTCCTCTCTGAGGTAGAATCAGAAATGGCTTCCCTCCATCCTGCCAGAAACTGGGAACGTGCTGGAGACTCCAAGCACATCCCAATGCCACTCCTCATATACTCGCCACTCTTCACTAAATCAACTCCAGCCCTGAGGAGGATGAAGGCCTTCCCCCATGGCCTAGATTGATAGGTTTCCCAATGGAAGTGTATATATTAGAGTCAGTCTATCTCCCTCTCACACCCTGGAAACTCAAAATTTTCTGCCTAGCTTATGGTGTAAGCTGCATCCTGCTGCTTCTTTCAAATGGTCTGTGGCTTATTTCAATTTTCCCGTTAAATTCCTGTATTATATTCCTTCCTTCCTTCCTTCCTTCCTTTCTTCTTTCCTGTCTCTCTCTCTCTCTTTCTTTGGAGTCTCACTCTGTCCCCCAGGCTAGAGTGCAATGGCGCGATCTCGTCTCACTGCAACGTCCGCCTCCAGGGTTCAAGCGATTCTCCTGACTCAGCCTCCCGAGTAGCTGGGACTACAGGCACATACCACCATGCTCGGCTAATATTTTGTATTTAGTAGAGACGGGGTTTCACCGTGTTAGCCACTGACCTCGTGATGTGCCTACCTCGGCCTCCCAAAGTGCTGGGATTACAAGCCTGAGCCACCGCGCCCGGCCCCACTAATGGTTTTTTCATGACCTATCTTGTGTGCTCCTAGGTAAGATCGGATGGAGAGCAGAACTACCTGAGACACTTTTGAGGGACAGGCATGTAGGAACTGCTGCAATTTGAGGTCAGAGCAAGGTAGAGGTCTTACTGTGAGAATCGGGGAAAATCCTCTGTTACTGGGGAGTGGGTGGGGGAGCTGAGAAAATCCCCCCTTCACTCTCTTTTCTCACAGGTGCATAAGCAGAGGAGCCTGATGAGTTCTGAAGGCAGGGCAGGGCAGGTAGATGAGAGAAGCAGATTCTCTGGTCTTTCACTGAGTGTGAGGCAGCTACTGCCCAAGGCTGGGCAAGGGATGGGAGCCCTGAGAGATTCTTGATGAGCAGAAATAGAGGCTTGCTGAGGATGAAAGTGTACAGGAGAGCTAAGAGAGGCTCCAGTGCTGACCATGACATTCTGCAAGAAGAGAAAATCTGTATGTAGAGGTTTATGAGGGAAAATCATGAGTTCAGTTTTGGATATCTAATACTTTTGAAATTAAGTGTCCAAATAGATATACCAGTGATGTAGTTGGATAATTTATTACAAGCCTGGAGTTCAAAAGGAGGTCCAAAAGGAGAATTTAAAAGGATGAGACTTGCTGAGCCCTTCCCGAGTGTGTGACGAGGGAGAAGAGAAGAGAAGCAGGAACTGAGCTCTGGAGCTCTCCAATAGGAAGTGTGATGGGAAAAGATGAGGAAGAAACAAAGGAAGCCGAAGTGGTAGCTCCAGTGAGATAGGCTGAGAATCAAGCGAATGTGCTGTCCTGGAAGCCAAGTGAGGAAAGTGTACTATGAAGAAGGAAGTGATGATTTGTGTCAAATGCTGCTGATCGGCCAATTAAAGTTGTAGTGAAAAATGATCATTGGATCTAGCAATATGGAGATTATTGGTAACTTTAACAAAAGTGGTGTCAATAACATGATCGAAAAAGGGGGAGACAGCCCGATTGGGATCTATTTAAGAGACAATGAGAGGAGAGGAATTGAAGACGGAGAGTATGGACAACTATTTTCAGATGTTTTGCTGAAAACTAGAGCAAAAAATAGGATGACAGCTGGCATCAGAAGAAAAGCAAGGACATACTTAACAGCATATTTGTATGCTGATGGTAGTAATTTACCAGCATAAAAATTGATGACACAGTCACAATTGATGACACATGATATAGTGAACTGCAACAGGAAAATCCCCAAGTACATAGCAAAGAGGGAATATAATACGCAAATCTATTTTTTAAAACATTATTAGAATCTCTGAAACATCTGTTTTGACATTAACCTTTCATTCCTGCAATAGTTATTTTAAGCATGTTCTCATTTGTCCAGTGTTGCCAGGTTATTATAAAGTATATTAGACTTTATGAAAAACATTTTTTTAATATTAGTTTTTTTATTTATTTCATTAATTTATATTTTGTATTTATAACTTTCCCTTTATCTTCTTTAGGTTTATTATGCTGTTTTTTCCCAAAAGCCCTCAGAATGTATGCTTAGCCCATTAAATTTTAGCCATTTTAGTATTGAAAGTGATATTACCCATTTCTGTGTGGTTACCTGTAATATACCATGAGCGGCACTTCTCGGTGTCTTTACTTATTATTAATTCACTTGTCTGAAGTTCCTTTAACTCTCCTTTCTAGTCCTAAGTTTCACTTTGCAAATCATTTTTTATTCATAGCCACGTAAAATATAATTTATTTTGAAAAGCCTTTCATATAATTTTCACTTATTCTAGGATTATAATTTTTCTGTTTGTCTCTTTGAGTAAAACTTTCCGATTTGTCAACACTCATTTAGCAGTAGCTCCTGTTGATAGAATTCCATCCATCTCTTTTGACCTAGTGAGCAAATATAATAATAAATGCTGCTGAAATTCAATCCTGTCTGATCTAACTGCCTGCATATAAATTTCCAGGTCCACAAAGGCATCTCATTGAGGTCACATTCTGTTGTATCCTTACTTTGTATCTTGAGATGCCTTGGCGGGGCATGGAAATTTATATGTAGGCAGTTTGATCTGACAGGATTGAATTTCAGCAGCATCCATTATTACATCCACTTACTAGATCAAAAAACATGGATGGAATCTTATCAACAGGAGCTACTGCTAAATGAGTCTCTTTTCTATTTTTCCCTATTCTAATCCTAGTGAAGCTGTAAATATTAGGTTCTTGAACCCACAGGACTGATTCTAGGATCTTGTCTGGCCAGGGATAGAGCCTTCTAATCTGCAGAACCTTATAGAAATCAGCTACCAACTTACCTGGGGATAAAAGAATTGAAAAAAGAAGGAGACCAAGGAGAAGCAAATGGAGTCTCATGGCTGAAGGGCCAGCATCAATGTGGGTTGAGCCTGCAGTCTCTGGACATCGTGGGTCTGGGCCTTTTTATGATGCTGTCTGAGTCTGTGATTTGTTCTTGGTTAGTAGAGCCTAACGAAAAGAGAATAACTAAATCTCCCACAAGAAACTTCCAGGGACACACAAGTACATAAATGTTGTGATACCTCAATGGATGAGAAAGCAGGTGAATGCTATTTATTTCCAAAAGACTCAGGATGTCTTATTGTCACCTGCTTTCTTTATTATTTTCGACATGCACATGCGATAATCATTGCTCTTACTTTAAGTATAAAGTATTGTTTGCCAGGCAATATAGTAGGAACTGAAGTAAAATTGTTATACAAAAACTGTACATAATTAGTGGATATACTTTGGCAAATTTGCACATATATATTACTTTTGTTACCACAACCAATATCCAAGTCATAATATATCCATCACCTCCAAATGTTTCCTACGTCCCTTTATTGTTGTTGCTGTTGTTGTCGTTGTCAGAACCCCTAAGATCGACCCCCTTAACAAATTGTTAAATACAAAATACCTCATTATTAACTATAGGTACTATGTTTTGGAGCCTATCTCTGTAATTGACTCATTTTGCGTAGCTTTAACCCTTGAACAGTAACTCCCCATATTGCTCTTTCCCACTCAATAAAATACCAAACTCTTTTAAAGCACATTCTATATAATCCACTTTATGAAGTTTTTTCTAACATTCTTTTGTCTGCTCCCCCCCAGTAAAGGGAACTACTAACATAACAATGACCTATTTGGGATCTTTGCGTCTCTTACATATATTCCTGCATGAACCCATTTAACACTTTATCTCCCATTATCTTAATATGAAGTAAAATAAAACGAAATGATTTTAAAAATGAAATCACAGAAGGGCTTTGTAAAAGTATGTTGTACCATTGCTTATTTGTCAGAATTCAAGTTACATTAGGGGTTTTAAAAAATCTTTTGTTTTTATTTGTTCTTTGCTTGTAAACCTTGTGTCTTGCATATTGTGGGCACAGTGTCCTTCCCAGCTCTTTGCTTTGGGAAGATAAGTTAGAGTTACACTGAACATCAAAGCCTATCTTGTCTAGTAACTTACCTTACAGATGAGGAAATGAGCTGAGGGAAAGGAAGAAACTTGCCCAAGATCACCCAGCGATCAAGTGAGGAAGGTGATGGGGACAGCACTGACGCTTGGTATTCTGAGCCTCATTCTATTTTCCACTCTTGCCTCTTCTCTGTTTCCTCCTCTCTTCCCCAGCCTTCTAAAGAAAACTTTGCAGTTCTGCTGCAATGTCTACCTAAGGACATCCTGAGGAGACCCCACTTTTCATTAGACTGCTTTTTTAAGCACTGTTCTGCATTTTCTTCTTCAGTCTTGTTGCATCCCATTTTTGGCTATAAGGAATGCTTCTGCTGTGCTGTTCTATCCAATTAGTTTTTTTCTATTTTCATTGAGTGCAAATTAAAACAACAAAAAACATTAGTTTATCTAAATTTGGAAGTTTTAAAACTTGATTAAAATTTCCTGGGGATATGGATATAAGACATATATTTTAAAATATTTTTCACTTTCAAAATTAAAAATCAAATCCATATATTTAGCCAGGGTGACTACTTGATAACTACTAATCAGATGTGTCTTCAGTAATGCCACAAGGTTAATACTCTTATAAATCGATTCCCTGGTGTTTTGTGCTACTGAGTTGATACAATTGGATATGGTATCACCTTTAACCAGGCTTTGAGGAGTCACACAAAGGAACTGCACAACAGAACCATAGGGTGGGATATGTGGGAAAACCAAGATGTAAAACACAGCCTTGACTCTGACACTTACTCCGCTGTTGGGAAAAGTACTTCAATTCCCAGGGCCTTAATATTTTCCTGTACAAAACCGGAAAAATAGAACCATCTTTAAGGTTTTGTCAAATCTTGTTGCTGAGTGATTTTATAGTGTCTGCAGCTATCCTCTCTGCTAATCATAACAAGGCTAACTGTTCTTTTGTGTAGTTAAAGATATTTTTGCATTTGTTTACAAATACTTATTCTTTCCTTCACCAAAAAGGAAACATTTTAAACATGATTTATAAGATGTTCAGAGTCTCTTACATATCAACTCTTCACAATGTGACAGAGTAGCTTAACCCCGTCCCTAAGAGTATAGATTCAGATCAGCCTGTATGTAATTAACCTCCAAACTTATGTGGAGTGTGGGATAGATCATATATTTCAAACACATGAAAAGTCACGTGCACGCACACACACACACACACGCGCGCACACACACACAGTATTACCAAGGCAGAGGTGCAGATGAAAATGTTGGATAGACAACTCAAAACTCTTAGTACTAAAATAATCCTAATAATAACTTCCCTTCCAAAGTCACCACCGACAATCAAATCTCTTAAGGGTTGGTGCCTTAGGTTTTTGAACTTTGTGTCACTTTTGGCTTTCTTATTTGGTTGGATGCTATTTATCTCACAGAGAGAAACTTCTTCTTCATCCTATGCCAGTGCTGTGTTGTAGGGGCTGGTGGACGTTTTCCTGTCTAGAGCAATCCAGGTGACTGGCCTCTGGCTTCTTAGGAGCAACATGCTTTTGTTCTTTGCTTGCTTCCTTGCAAGGGCCCGACATACAGTGGGTGCTTAACAAATATTTCATCAACTCAACTCATTTTCCACCTCCGTTCTCTCCCACTTCCATCTCGCCCTTTTACTTCTTCCAGATTAGTTTTCCTACAGCAAAATGGGAATTGTCCAAAAACTGCCCTTCATCTTTACAACTTGAAGGATTCATTACCCTAAGCAGTCCTTCGAAATTGACTATCACAGACTAGATAAAAAGTCTGGGTTCACCAAGAATAGGCACGTGTGCCATTATATTTTCTGTTGAAAGCTTTGGAAAGTGTCTTTTAGCAAACAACATAAAGCATAGAGTTTGACCATTCCTGACAATGTAAAAGGATCATCCACATTCTCATATGTCCATGGCTACTTTCCCACTCCTTCCCCAACCTTGAAATCCTGAATTCAAAAGAAAACATAAGAAGATAGTATGCCTCATGTAAGGCAATGGGTTGCTTCATCTTTCTTGCCTATACACATTCAAGAGCTCCAGAAAAATTTCTGAGCTACTTAGGATGCCTGATCCTCTTCTTGGGTAAAAGCAATAAGTCCTACATGTAGTCACCAAAATCATGTCTGTTCAAAGGGTCTTATACCTGTGATTCATGATTGCATGCTAAATGGAGAAGGATATGCTCTGTTGCAGGGCCCTGTCTGGTCATTGTGTTTAAGTTCTACTTTGGAGGACTAGTTGCTGAGAAGGAAGAGGGAATGATAATGTTGGAAATTGGAATAAAACTTAAGGGGAAAAATCAAGTACAAGAGACCAACAGTACTGAGGGCAATAGGTTGAAGATTTCTTCGATTATTGTAATATTTTCAAGGAGACCCCCACAAATCCTTCCTGGCTGACCCCAGCATAGCTTTGGCATAGCCTTTATGCCAAATGTCTTAGGCTAACTAACTTTTCCTAAAGAAAATAGAGGAGTTATAGAGACCAATATTTAGTACAATAATGCCTGATTATCTTGCTTTTGAGGTCTAGTAACTGCTAGTAAACTTGCCTAATTAATTCACATTTAGAGGTAGAGTAACAAGGGTTTCAAGCACTTGAAACACCACTGACTTCATTTCACGTGAGAGTTCTTATGGAGAGCTAATGAACTATGAGGTTGCAGGTCTCTTCGCCAATAAGTCTTCTAGATTTCCTGTGACTCCCTTTTCTGGTCATAGGTGATTTTGCTTTTGCTTTGAGTGTTATAGCACCATAAGGTGTCAGACACTCTACTCTTACCAAGGCTTACACAAAGTTTATCTTGTTATTTGGTAGAGTGTGGCCCTTTAAAAAAAAAGAGAGAGAGAATGATAAAGAGGAGGACAGCAATCCTCACTGCTGAAGGAAGAGGAAAGCTTGGCTTTATTTCCGGTAGGCAGAAAAAACTTCTGTCTGTGGCTCTCTAGTACCAGTGGAATGTCTTTGGTTGTATAACAAGTGTCCTTCCCTACCATTTTAGGCATATTCACAGACAGAGATGTACTATGCACGCAAAATCACCTTCATGGGATGACTGAAAGTCCATGTTTGATTGCACACGAAGTTCATTAGAAAGATATGGGTGCACAATTTTGACCAGAAAACCTTGTTAAATAGGAACATAAGCTACAAATATTTTGGCAAAAGATTAAGGTTTATGAACAACCAACCATTTATATTAAGTTACAATTAATTAGGCCATGTGGAGAAACCATTTGGTTTAGTTAGTGCTTAGACATTTTGTTTGTGAACACTCCCCAGACTTCACTAGCCCTGCTAATCCCTGTTTTGCTCCTGGTCTGAACTCCCACAGTGCCTTGTTTATGGTACAGTGCCTACTGCTTGTATGCTAGATTAGTGAATGTATATTTGCCTCCTCTACTACTGTGTGAGCTTCTTGTTTGCCAGGACAGGGCTATATTCCTCAGAGCTGAGGAGAGAGTTGAATCATGTGGTCATTTATTCTCAAATCCTCTTCAACAAGTGAAGCAAAACAGGACAGTGAAAGGCCACTGCACATGGAAGCAGGAGGTCTGAATTTGAGTTCCGAATCTCTAGATCTATTACTAACTGGCGGTATGGAGAGAGTCAGGAACATTTTCTTCCTGAAGTCTTGATAACACCTATGTAGGTCCAGATCTGTTGGATCTAGATAAGGGGATTCTCAATAATTACTGTGCATAAAATCAACTGACAGTTATTTTGCAATGCAGATTCTTAGCCCCATTCTACGAAATGTTGACTGTTTTATAAATTGAGAAATAATTTTTATTAGACAATGTAAATTTCCTTACTTGCACCAGCATACAAAAATATTGAATAATATTAGCAGGAGAATCTTTCAACAAAATAACTATGTATAGCTATTAAACCACCACTTTGTTTCATGGCTTTTTATTTTCTTTTATTTATCACCATTGTTTTATTTATAAACATTGTTTCTGCTCATAAGGAGTATGTATTCTCTACATGTTTATAAAATTAATGCCTAAATGAAGTTGCTTAAACAAGGCAGAAGTTGATTTCTTTTTCACTTAAAATTCACCTGTAGTTACACCATTCAGGGCTAGTGCAGATACTTTCTAATGTCATTAGGGATGTATTGTGTGAGACTGAGGTTTAGAGTATGAATGATCTCATCACACACATAGTGAACATAATACCCAATAGACAGTTTTTAAGGCCTTGTACTCAGCCTCCCTCCTCCCTCCAAGAATCTCCAGTATCTATTGTATCCATGTAAGTGAGAACTAAACAGTGTATAACCCAATGTTTAGCTCTGACTTATAACGGAGAATATGTAGTATTTGGTTTTCTGTTCCACGCTGGGCTAATTTTTGTATTTTTGGTAAAGATGGAGTAGCTTCAGCATGTTGGCCAGGTTGGTCTCAAAATCCTGAGCTCATGCGGTCCACCCACTTCACAAAGTGCTGGCATAACAGGCATGAGCCTCTGCACCTGGCTTTTCTAAATGTTTTTTAGCTTACATTAGGTTTGTCTGTTCTAGAATTTTGTGTACATTTATTTATATTATAGGACACTTTTAGCTTAGCTTCCCCACTCAGGGTGAGAAAGATTATATTGATCCAAGATGTTGATTAATAGAGTGGATTATCCCTTGTTATTGCCCAATATTGCTCTATAATATGCATATGATTTGTTTATTGATTTCCTTTCGATAGACGTTTGAGTTGTTTCCGGGTTTTAGCTATTGTTAATAGAACTCAGGGACATATTTTTAAAATAAAAAATTTCAATCCAAAACGTCCTTTCCTTTTGACTCTCCAATATTGTGTCAGGGTTACATTTTTGTTGTCATGAAAATCCAATGACATTGAACAAGATGTGTTTCCAGAATCAAGGTTCAGTATATGTGTGGCCTAGCTGTGTCCCTAGAATGTAGCCCTTATTCGTTTTATTAAGCATTTTCCTATATAAATTGAAATCAAGTAGAAGATGCGTTTTCCACAGTAGGAGAAACAGAACAGTTTAGCACTTTGGCGATAGCAACTTGCTGCTTGCCTGTGCAACCCACCTCGGAAGATACAACTCCTCCAACTTTTGGTTTCTGGTGACTTGTCCAAACAATTAGATGTGAACTGACCTTATTCCCTTACAATACTACAAGTCGATCTTCTGCACCTGGCCAAATACAGTATAAAATGGATGGGCAGACATTTCTTTTGGTTTCATGCTTTCTATTTAAAGCTATCCTCTTTGGGCACTATGGCTCATGCTTATGATCCCAGCACTTTGGAAGGTCGAGGTGCATGGATCACTTGAGGCCAGGGGTTTGAGACCAGCCTGGCCAACATAATGAAAGCTGTCTTTCTGAAAAATACAAACATTTTCTGGGCATGGTGGCACATGCCTGTAATCCCAGCTACTCAGGAGGCTGAGGCAGGAGAATCGCTTGAACCCAGGAGGCAGAGGTTGCAGTGAGCGGAGATCCGGCCTCTGCATTCCATCCTGGGTGACAGAATTAGCCTTCATCTCAAAAAAATGCAAAGCTAATCTATACTTTTCTTTTGCTGCATTATTAGAATGTAGGAGGTAATAAGGCAAAACTATTGTGGGGATGTTGATGTGCATCTGTAGTACCTAGAATAGTGCCTAGCCCATCACTTGTGTTGAAAATGGACAGAACCTTCCTAATATAACTTTTCCACACTCTAGTTCTGAATTTAAAGACAGAAAAAGATAGGTTAGCAAATATAGGTATCAGTTATTTCTATTGACAGATCATTTGGAGAACATATTTTTGGATGTGGGAGAATAAAGGTCCCTAACTCTCCACCCCAGAAATAATTTCGCTGCTACAAAAATCAGTCAGACATGGTGGCACATGCTTATATTTCCAGCTACTTAGGAGGATGAGGTGGGAAAACCACTTGAACCCAGGAGGCAGAGATTGCAGTGAGCCAAGAGTGCCCCACTGCACTCCAGCCTAGGCAACAGAGAAAGACTGTCTGAAAGAAAAAAAAAAAAGTTGTTACTACATAGCAGACAATTTTACTGTCATCTCATTTAAAATTAAAATTTGGGTCGAATTCTTATGCCTGCAGAGACATTTGCCTCTGGCTTAAAATCACTGGCTCCAGGAGGAAACTCCACTAGAGGGCATCGTAAGGATTTCATAGTGTCTAAGTCATCTTGGTAATTCTTCAAATAATTCCTGGCAATTCTGTTAGGTCTTGAACTTCACTTACTTCTTACATGTTTAATAAAAAGAAGTTCAAAACGTTGCCATGGCTGTTGAATTCCCACAGGCTTGTCTTCCCTTTAAAATTCATTATATGATTTGTACTCTTTTGCAAATATAATACATAAGTTTGGAGCTGGGTGCTTTCAGCCATTAAGTTCAAAAGTACTGCTACATGGGCCAGGCATAGTGGCTCATACCTCTAATCCCAACCCTTTGAGAGGCCAAGGTGGGCAGATCACAAGATCAGGAGATCGAGACCATCCTAGCCAACATGGTGAAACCCCATCTCTACTAAAAATACAAAAATTAGCTGAGTGTGGTGGTGCGCACCTGTAGTCCCAGCTACTTGGGAGGCTGAGGCAGGAGGATTTCTTGAACCAAGGAGGCAGAGGTTGCGGTGAGCTGAGATCACACTATTGCACCCCAGCCTGCTTACAGATCAAGATTGTGTCTCAAAAAAAAAAAAAAAGAAAGAAAGAAAAAGTACTCCTACATGGACATCCATCATTCCGGCATCTCTGCCATAACAGCTGAGTATCGAGAATGTCTGTTAGTTTCTTTCACTCCAAATTTGTGTTGTGTCCCGTGGTCTCCTATCATACCATAAAGTGTATTATTTACAAAAAGGACAATTTATCTATAGTTATTTCCTCCCAGTATGCTACATCCTTTTAGAATTTAAACATAGTGTCTCCCAACCTGAAATTTGATTTTTGAAAAACCAGAAAAATGTTTTTGGACACCTTTTATTTCCAGCTGTTTTCATCTTCATCTCCTCTCCTGAACTCAAGTTGAGGGTAAAGTTCATTCGTCAAAATTTCTCCTCAACTCACAACAACCTCATCCCACGCCAATATGATTTTTGTCCCCATGAATTGATGCACATAATTCTTGCTGGCAGTGGTAATGTCCTAATAAAAAATATCATGAGATGGCATCGGACTTTACCTTATTTTCTAGCTCAGCAGAATTTGATCTCTGTCTGATAAGGAAACCATATTTTCCCTATAAACTTTTCACCTTTGTCACAGGTTTGGTTCCCAGGGAGCTGGATATAGATGAAGTTTAGTGTGCAGGATGTTTATTAGGAAGTAATGTCAGGATCCACATCTGTGGAAAGGATTGGAGGGAAGCCTTATGTGCAAATGGACAAGTCTAATGGCAATGCAGCCTGACTTTGTCAACTGGCCGCACAGACAGAGCTGTTCAGCTAAGAAGGCCTCCCCATTTGTC
>NW_022681117.1:0-35271 GCF_009764315.1 Trachypithecus francoisi | reverse complement strand
TTTGCTAGCTTGACCACCTTAAGTGATTGTGCAAGCATTCTATTCAGAAGACACACAAACTTATACTTGCCCTGGGACTTACCTTCAAAGTATTTCCAAACTTCAAGAAAGTGACAAGTTAACATTTGGCCATGGAAGTGCTCAAATAGAGCTATCCTCTCAAGTGCCATTTCCCAATCATAGTATCCTGTATTCTCTTTGCAGAGTGAAATATAATTTGGCGAGGAAGATCAACATGTAGGCCTAGACCAAGACGAAGTTTACAACCTCCTGAGCTGATCGGGAGTATGTGTGAGTGCTTTTAACATTCGTTGTTTTCTATTAGCAGAATGTTTTGTGTGTGATAGTGTTGTTGAACTAGTATACATACACTGTTAAAGGTCTTCTGAGCTGATAAAAAATGATCATGGCATCTCATGAAGGAAAGACTGATCCAAGAGGATTACGTTGTGCGTGTGTGTGTGTGTGTGTGTGTGTTTGTGTGTTTTGGAGACAGAGTCTTGCTCTGTCACCCAGGCTTGGCTCACTGCAACCTCCGTCTCCTGGGCTCAAACAATTCTCCTGCCTGAGCCTCCCGAGTAGCTGGGACTACAGGTGCATGCCGCCAGGCCCAGCTGATTTCTTTTTGCATTTTAGTAGAGACGGGGTTTCACCGTGTTGCCCAGGCTGTTCTTGAACCCCTGAGCTCAAGCAATCCACCTGCCTCGGCCTCCCAAAGTGCTGGGATTATAGGCCTGAGCCACTGCGCCCGGCCTACATTCTGGTTTTGCCTGGATGGATGACCTTGTGTTTCCCAGATTTTGCCCATGACTTCCTCCGTATGCTTATTCATAACAGGTTGCACACATCCATCCCAACATAGATTAAACCACCTTCCAAAGCCCTTGAGGGTAACTCCGTCTTAGAGTAACCTCTCTGTGGGAAGAATAACTTGATGAATAGTAAGTATATGAACAGTGTTGGAGAAATGTCTTTAGACTTACTTATGATCAGAAATATCTATGTATTCTGTTTATTTGCATTATTGACATGTATTGATAACAAATTTTTTTTTCCCGAGACAGAGTCTTGCTCTGTCGCCCAGGCTGGAGTGCAGTGGCGTGATCTCGGCTCACTTGCAACCTCCGCCTCCCGGGTTCAAGCGATTCTCCTGCCTCAGCCTCCCAAGTAGCTGGGATTACAGGCATGTGCCACCATGCCCGGCTAATTTTTGTATTCTCAGTAGAGACAGGGTTTCAGCGTGTTGGCCAGGCTGGTCTCGAACTCTTAACCTCGTGATCTGCTCGCCTTGGCTTCCCAAAGTGCTGGGCGTGAGCCACCGCGCCCAGCCAAAACTTTTTATTTGTACACACACAACCACGGTCCCAGGAGCCCAGTGATGAGGAGCCTCAACAAGAGGAACCACCAACTGAAAGTCGGGATCCTACACCTGGTCAGAAGAGAGAAGATCAGGGTGCAGCTGATATTCGAGGTGCTGGGAAGGGAAAGAAAGAATGTCTATGCGGGGAGGAGGCCTATGTGTGCATCACGCCTTATGCCATGACCAGTAACAGGAGGAAAGAAAACATTAGGAAAGGATCGCAAACATTTGCTGAAAGTTGGCTGGAAAATTGAAGAGTATAGTTTACAGCTTCATGCAGTCCCTGGATATGATGAATCTTCTCTTACCTTTGAAATATATTTTGTATGCTCGAAAATACAGTCCTTGCTAAATCAGATGAGGCAGTTTAATTTTATGCATAAATATGCAGTATTTCACTAGTTTAATTTGTTCTTCTTAGAATGTTGCTGTATGATCTTCTAAGGCATTGTGTCAATAGTGCTGTAAGCACCCTTTAACAGCATGTGGAGTGCCAAGTCATCCTACCTTATAGCACCCTGAATAAAGCCCATTTGCATAAGGATGTTAGCCTCATTTTATTAATAAGAAAACTGAGGCTCTGAAATGGAGGTTTACCAAGAACCTTGTACTCATGGAGACAGAATTCATATTTTGTCCCAAGGTTTGTGTTATCCATGTTGTAATAAGGAAAGGTCAGTGGTTTTGCTTAAGATACTTATTATTTGAATGTGTGTGTACTCTAAGGTAGTTTAGTATTGACTCAGGACAAAACACAGTTCAATGAAGCAGAATAGAAACTCCAGAAAAGAGCTCAATAAATGACAGCCACTCTTTGATTGGTATCCTTTGATCGGTAATTTTTCAGGATGTTTGGTAAAAGGTGGATAACTCAGGACACTGGCATACAGGTAGCTATATTAGCATGATTTCGAAGGGGCTTTTAAAAGTTGTAGAAGCACTTTCATCATTAGAAAACTAAAAGTACCATAAGTCTATCCTGAATCAGAAGTTGTTTACTCACTAGATAGTACTTTTGTGTTCAACACTGGCAGAATTTGGGCCACGGAGTATTTTAGCAATTCGCTGTTAAGAGGTTTCCAGAATATGACTGTCAACAGTGACCACTAATTTCTTTGCACTCAACTTCCTGTACCCTCACTGGAAGACAATGATTTTCCTGTTATTTTTGGTACATTATTCTAAATGTGATTCGTTTATGTAAAGTTACATACAGGGCCCTTAGACCCAAGCATAATGCTAATTTATCTAAATAATTTTCAAGTCACCTCAACAAGGGATGGGTGTCACAACTGTAAGATTTCTCGTAGGCAGGCCAATACATTGATCTAATCCTTCAGAAAATTACATTTCATTTATGATTAAAATTCTATCCATGTGGCAGACTCCAGATTTCTTAGATAGTCGATATTCACTGTTCATAATACACAATGGTAAAGTATGGGAAACGTAGGTGTGGTGTGATTTATCCTCAGATTGTCATTTAAGATAAGAATTCATAATACAGGAAAACAAAAGTGTGCCATCTTTACATCACATTTATTACCACACTGGTCTACAGGCTTTTATTTCATAACACTGAGGAAAAGAATACTATCTTTTCCTTATTTGTCCTTCTTGTTTTCCTGCTTCAATCAAGAACCTCTGTATTTTTTAGTGCCTGACCTGGAAGCTGATCTCCAGGAGCTGTCTCTCAGTCAAAGACTGGGGATGAATGCGGAGATGGTCCTGATGTTCAGGGGACAATTCTGCCAAAAGCAGAGCAATTTAAAACGCCAGAAGGAGGTATGCTATCCATTAAGATGCAAACTTACGTGCTTTCTGTTTTTCACAATATTATACTTTTGATAATAAAAAGAGAGAACGTTACTGCCCCTTTAAAAGCACAATTCAAATGCAGGCCTTCTTTGAAAAGTTGTTCAGACCCCAGATGCCTGACCGGAAGACTTAAACAC
This sequence comes from Trachypithecus francoisi, assembly GCF_009764315.1. NCBI lineage: Eukaryota > Metazoa > Chordata > Mammalia > Primates > Cercopithecidae > Trachypithecus > Trachypithecus francoisi. The sequence continues at coordinate 31,956 of NW_022681117.1, read as the reverse complement.
TATCAGATACAGAAACAAATTGGGTTAAAGCCATATTGAATCATCAAATATGAAAGCATCTTCTTACTTGTGACTATAACCAATAGCTAACTGTTTTCAGATTCTTTTCTAATCTCTGCTTTAAACAAATACATAATGCATTTGTAATACCACTTTATGTGAAATATGCTGAGTACTGAAGGAGGTTCTAGTACCAGATCTGACATAATTTGTGAGATTTTGGATGAATTCCAAAAATTCTACATCCATCTTTTTCTATTGAAAATAGTAAATGCAAATCAGATCTATTAAAATCTGTTTCAAGATTGATTTCTGTATTTTCATGTTCTGTTGGATAGAATACAAAGATATGATTTGTTTTTCATAACAGTTTCACTCCAGTTATAATATCTGAGTTGAGATTTCCTGGTTCCTAAGAAAATGAGTGGGCAACCTGCTCGATGTTTGTTTTCCCGTATGGAGACCTAAATGACTGTTCTTGGATTTTGTTAAATTCTGAATTCTCTGGTTCTTAAAGAATAATTGCATTTTAAATCCTTCCCGCAGTGAACCCTTGAACGACTGAATAATAAAATGGCAAGAGACAGACAGGTTTCTGTTACCAACGAAGTCGGGAGCATGCATGTAGGTCAGTGATGCTCAAGGTGGGTGTAAGATGCCTGTGCTAAGCAGGCTCCCTGCCCTCCTGTCAGTCTTCATGAGCTACTGTGTGTAATTAGATTGAAGACACATATGATAGAATCACCTCTAACCATATCATAGGTTACATATTACAGGTTTCTGCCTTGAGACATCGGATGATGCGATTTAAAGTTCAAAGACTATAACGTCCTCATTCGTGAGTAGTCGACATAAGTATCTTTTACACGTATTTTCCAAATTGCTGGCTGTTAATTAGAAGAGCTTCTGAATTTCAAGGGAGCACTCCATATTTAGGGAAGAAATTACCTAAATGTTTGTACTCTACACTGCTGAACCATTCCATTAGACCATTTACATTCAAAGACAGTTTTCTTTGGAAGGCCGACGTGGGCAGATCACGAGGTCAGGAGATTAAGACCATCCTGGCTAACACGGTGAAATCCCATCTCTACTAAACAAAATACAAAAAATTAGCCGGACCTGGTGGCGGGCGCCTGTAGTCCCAGCTACTCGGGAGGCTGAGACAGGAGAATGGCGTGAACCCAGGAGGCGGAGCTTGCAGTGAGCCAAGATCAGGCCACTGCACTCCAGCCTGGGCGACAGAGCGAGACTCTGTCTCAAAAAACAAAACAAAAACAAACAAGCAAACAAAAAAGACCTTTTTCAGTCTGTTCCAGGAGCCTACTGAAGAAGCCTCAACTGTATTCTTAGGAAGACTATAATCTTAAATGCATAGATAACACATTACATGATAAAGGAGAAGAATAAAAAATAATAAAAGAGCAATAGAATAAACCTAAGGGAAAAGGAAAGAGGAAATGAATAAAAGACAGATACGAATCATTAGTAAAAGGAAAACGAATCCAAAAGTAACAAATTTAAAAGATATTTTTGGGGGGAAATAGTTATGAATAGAGTATCCAGTAGTTTACACACTCTGAGAAAATGGAAAAAGGTCAACGTGGAACATGAACAAGACACAGATATTGAATATAGGTTATAATTGAAAGTGAAGGAGGCCGGGCGTGGTGGCTCAAGCCTGTAATCCCAGCACTTTGGGAGGCCAAGACGGGCGGATCACGAGGTCAGGAGATCGAGACCATCCTGGCTAACACGGTGAAACCCCGTCTCTACTAAAAATACAAAAAACTAGCCGGGCGAGGTGGCGGGTGCCTGTAGTCCCAGCTACTCGGGAGGCTGAGGCAGGAGAATGGCGTAAACCTGGGAGGCGGAGCTTGCAGTGAGCTGAGATCCGGCCACTGCACTTCAGCCTGGGCGACAGAGCGAGACTCCGTCTCAACAACAAAAAAAAAAAAAAAAAAAAGAAAGTGAATACTCTTAATATTTTCAGTGTATGGAAGAAATGGTTGATATGCTAGGCACATATACATTATTTAATATGTCCCTATAATATGTGAATACCTAAACATCACAAAGACTGGAAGAACTTCTGAAATTTGCTAGTTGTCCCTCAAAAACACTTACTTTTAGAAACAAATAGTTGGCTTCTCCAGATGTCTTACTGTCCTTTCCATTTTCCTTTCCTATCCCTCTATTTCCTTTTTTTTTTTTGCCACACTGTTCATGATATATAACGGTTTCACGTTTTGACATCAGAAATGATAGTGATAGCTTAAAACTAGTGTGACCATACAATTAATTTACACAAACGGGAATACTTTCAAGTGTAAAAAGGCAGTATTCATATTGACATTAGCACTTTAGGTGAAAATTGGGGGGAAATGATTACGGTACCTTAAAAACCACAGAAGGGTAAACTAGCCCAAAGAACCATTTTTGCACTTCAGATACAACAGATAAAAAACAAATGCAATAAAATGTTTTCTTAAAAGATAGTTTTCAGACTATTTCCAGGAGTCTATTTGGACATCCAGAATGTAGTTTCAAGCCAAAGCATTAAATTAAACATTTTTTTGTGAATTCCTTTTGTTTCTTAACACTTTTTGTGTGTTGGTTATATTTTTAGTAAAAGTATACACAACGTTTGCTTTCTGCTTTGACCACTTTTTAATAGGTTCACCTGATTTAAAGTGTTCTGACCTCTAACTCTCTTTTGGTTTCCTTGTAGCACTGGAAACCAGGATGTGTTTAAAAAGTATTGATAATGTATATGCTTGGAAATCTATCTTCAAAATCTCTACAGAGGCCTAACTGCATGTAAGCCAATGGGTGACTCATAGGCTTCTGGTTTTAGTCTACTGTATGAAACTAAAACACTGGTGTCCTTTGCATACCTTTAATGTCACCTAAATACGGTTCTGCTAGTAATGTTGTTCTTCTATTATAGGTGAAAGGCAACCACAGGTTTAAATGAATACAAGCTGAAAGAACGCAAACTGGTTTTGTATTAGACATTTGACTTAAAAATACTTGTGGAATTGTAGTGATCGCCACATGGTTGGATGACCAAACCCTGAGTCACAGTGATGAGCCACATCGATGTCCGTCTGCAGAGGGTGGGAGGGGAATGCCACTGGCCTCTGCTTGAGGAGCCCTGCAGCAGAGTGACACCAACCTGCAGTACTGATCTCAGTTATGCCCTGAGGGTCCCAGACGTAAGCAGCCTATTGGTTAGGGTTCCTCGGGGTGTGTGTGTGTGTGTGTGTGTGTGTGTGTGTGTATGCGTGCACACGTGTGTGTGGGTGGGCGGAGAGAGAAAGAGAGAGAGAGAGAGACTGAGTTTGAAGACCTAGCCCATGGTAGTGTTGCGACTGGCAAGTCCAAATCTCACGGAGCAGGATGTCAGGCTGGAGACCCGGGGAGGAGGTGATATGAAAGGTCAAATCCAAGGGCAGCGTGGAGGCAGAATTTCTTCATCTTGTGGAGGACCCCAGTCTTCTTCTCTGAAGGCCTTCAAGGAACTGGATGAGGCCCACCCACATTGGGGAGGGCAATTAGGTTTACCAAAAGTCTGCTGATTTAAATGCTAGTTTTCACGTAAAGAAAACCCTTCACGGAGACATCTACCCTGGTCAAAGTGAACATTTCTCATGCATCGTGGCGTAGCAAAGTTGACACATCAAATTTCCCATCACATCCATCTTATACGAATCCTATTAATGCTGAAGGTCTATCTGACAAAGGCAGGTGACTTCCTAACTAACATTCTGTATTAACCATTTTTATCCAACTCAAGCCAGCATTTCAGGCTCAGCACAACTATGGCCGGGAAGCTGAAGTTGATGTGCACGCCTTCCAGGGATGAGGCAGTGATGGGATATTCAGGGCACACAGGTAAGAACAATCCCAGAGGGCACAGGTGATACCCCTGGACTACAAGACTTTACCCTTGTTAGGGCACCCCCAGCAGGACATACATTCATCAGGTAGGAGCTGGCCAAGGCCTCCATTGTGGCATCCCGCAAAGAAACCTTTCCCTCTAGGGTTCCCCGTTCAGTCTAAACAACTGATTTGCATCTTTGGTTTAGGGGAACTGTCAGCAGGCAAGTCAGTTCAGGGTAGTCACTGACACAGGTTCCTCCTCTTCACAAGCATGGATGACATCCCTAAGGTGTTCTGTGCGAGATGTTCGGAGCTGGGTCACCCTTGCTGTCCCATAGTCGCAGCTCGGTAAGGTGTGATCTTGGGTTCAGGATTCAGTGTGGTTTCAAAATTGGCCTTAGGGTATGACTGTGGGCTCCTCACAGGCAGAGAGACCCACCATCCATACTGTCACTGAGTTTCTCCAATTCAGTGTGGTACCCTGGGACTAGGGACACAGTGCTGACACAATGCTAACCTTGCTTTTGCTGAGTCTGCAAGTAATCAACCACTTTGATTCATTTGGGCTCATTGTCTTCTTACCCGCCAAATCAATGAATATATGACAAGCCAAAATAACAACTGCACTGGTGATCCTTGTGGCCCCGTTAGCCACCATAGGGCTGCTTAGGGACTGCCTGAGCTGTTGACACACTGTGATATTGAGTTGTGTGGTGTTGACTGACTGGAATAGACTGATTCTTCATGGCATCACACACATCAAACAAGTTTTCAGCACATAGTACTGACATAGGGTTGGCCTTGTCACACCTCGGTTATTTACAAATCAGCTTCAGAATCAATGCCATGTCTGATGCCAGCTACACTGCTATTTAACTTACATATTTACATGAAATCACTTGCTGAAGTCAAATGCATTTAAAAAGGTAGACTGATATTCCTACTTGAAATTCCAAAGCAGTTATCACATACTAGAGATGTAGTTGTAAAGAAAAATGGAATGAAAATATTTGAAATTTTAAAGGGATTAAGGAAAGATAACTAGTAAATTTATCTGCAATGTAATGCCTGCATCTTGTTATTTAATTTATTCTTCATAGCAAGTATTTAGTGTAAATATTCTAATTTCACTTTAAAAATGGGGAAACTGTCCCACAGGACGTAAGTATCTTGCCCACCATCTCAAGGCCAGTGTGTAAGAGGCAGGATGGAATCCCATGGCTATGTCATGCCATCACGTGTAAGGAGACAGTGTAGGTAGGGTCCAAGTAATTTTGCTTCAGCAAGTTGCCCCTAGTTGCTTTCCCCTTTCTTCTACCTAGGCCCTAGTTCTTTCATCCAGCTCGATAGCCTGGGGAATTCTCACATATTTTGTGGAAAATAGGATATCCTAACAAAGGATGCAGATAAAGAGATACATAGGGGAAGGAATAGAAGGAAGGGGCAGGGGGCTTCCATGGCCTCTACGGGCATGCCACTCTCCATGTGTTCCACTAGGCAAGAAGCTCTCTGAACCCTGTCCTTTTGGGTTTTGATGGAGGTTTTCATCATATAGGCATGACTGACTAAACTGTTGGCCCGCCATTGGTAATCAACTTAACCTTCAGCCCCTCTCCCTGTCCTGAAGGTTGGGGATGTGGCTGAAAAGTCCCAACCCTCTAATCCCCCATCCTAGAGCTACCTAGGAGCTGCCAGCAAATGGTCAACTCACTAGCATACAAAAAGATATCACTATGTGGAGATTCCAAAACCTGTAGGAGTTGTATGACAGTAAGCAGGGTCCAGGACCAAATATATATATATTCACAATATCACACATGTGCATACCAGCTCAATCAGAATGCAGCGTTGCAAAAATGATACTATATTTTATTCAGACAGAGTCGCATTCACCCAGGCTGGAGCTGCAGTGGCGTGAACATGACTGCCTACGTCCTCGACCTCCTAGGCTCAAGGGATCCTCCCACCTCAGCCTCCAGAGTAGCTGAGACTACACCTACATACATATGTGCATATATTCATACATTCATTCATCTGTTTTTGTAGAGAGGGGGTTTTGCCATGTTGCCCAAACACGTCTCAATCTCCCAAGCTCAGGCAATCTTCCTGCCTCAGCATCCCAATGTGCTTGGATTACAGGAATGAGCCACTGCACCCGGCCAAAATGTTCAATACTGTCTAATATGTGAGAATAAATGAACAACAGGTGTGTGATACTTCTTTGGAGAAAACTGGAAAACTTTATTGAGATTTTTAAAAGTCAAGTATCTCGGATAAATCCTGTTTGCATTCTTTCGGTTGTCTTTGTTTAAAGCTGTGGTTTCCCTTCCCCTGCGATAGAAACATAACAGGCAGGAACATTACCAGCAGAACTCTATTCAGATGAAATTAAAGGCATGCAAAGGACACCAAAGGTTTAGTTTTATACAATGGACTAAAACCAGAATCCGAAGAGTCTCCCTGTGGCTAATATTCAACTAGACCTCTGTGGAGACTTTGAGGATACACTTCCAAACATATACATTAGCAACATTTTTAAAACACACCCTGCTTTTTGTGCTAGAAGGAAACCAAAAGACAGTCTGAGGACAGATCACATTAAATCAGGTGAATCTATTAGAAGGGGCTTAAAGTAGATGGCAAACAATGTGTAGAGTTTTACTGAAAATACAACAGAACACACAAAAAAAAAACCCTAAGAAACAGAAGGAATTTGTGAAAAAATTCCTCCAGAAAAAAATGCGTAATTTAATGTTTTGGCTTGACAGTATGGTCTGAATGTCCAATAGGTTCCTGCAGACAGTCTGAAAGCTATCTTTTGAGAAAACTGTTAATGTCACATTAGGAAATACATAAGCAAAATGAATAGAAAGGCAGTATTGCATTTGTTTTTTCTCTATTGTGAAGAAGTGCTATGATATTGCTTTGAGCTAGTTGACCCTTCTTTGTTCTTTTTTAACATACACTAACCATTTGCATCCAGTTTTCACCTATAGTCCTCATGTCAATATGAATAATGACACTTTTTTCACTGGAAAGTATTCCCATTTGTATAATTAATTAAATGGTCATATAAGTTTTAACGTATCACGATCATGATTGATATTAAAATGTGAAAGAGTTATACATCATAACCAGTGTGGGGAAAAAAAAAAAAAAAAAATGGAGAGGGAAATGAAAACGGAGAGTAAGACATCTGGAAAAGCTAAACATTTGCCTCTAAAAGTAACTGTTTTTCAGGGACAACTAGCAAATTTCACAAGTTCATGCACAGTCTTTGTGGTGTTCAGATATTCAGGTATTGCAGGGATATATTAAATAATGTAGGCATCCCTAGCGTGTCAACCATTTCATCCATACTCTGAAAATACTGTGTTTAAGAATGTATTCACTTTCAATTATGCCCTACATTCAATATCTGGTCTTGTTCATATTCCGTGTTGTGCTTTTTCCATTTTCTTCAAGATTGCTTCATCTGCTGGATGCTGTCTTCCTAGCTATTTCTCAAAAGAATGATCTATTAAATGTATTACTTTTCGATTAGTTTTCCCTTTGTTAATGATTCATACCTTTCATTTACTGCCTGTTTCCCTTTCCCTTAAGTTTATTCTGTGACTCTTTTATTTTTTATGTCTCAGTATTATTTTCTTGTATCATGTAATTTGTTATCTATTTTAATAAGATATGCATTTAACGGTATGACTGTCCTAAGAATACAACTGAGGCTTGTTCAGTAGGCTCCTGGAAATCGTCTACACACTATCTATTAATGTAAATAGTCTAATGGAGTGGTTCACCAGTGTGGAGTAAATCATTTAGATAATTTCTCCCCTAAAAATGCAGTGCACCCTTTAAATTCAGAAGTTCTTCTAATTAAGTCAGCAATTTGAAAAATGTGTAAAAGATACTTATGTGGACTACTCAGGACTTAGTACGTTATAGTCTTTGAACTTTAAATCATATCATCTGATGACTCAAGGCAGAAACCTGTAATATATAACCTCTGATATGGTTAGAGGTTACCGTATGTGTCTTCAATCTAATTACACACAGTAGCTCATGAAGACTGACAGAAGGGTAGGGAGCATGCGTAGCACAGGCATCTTCCAACCACTTTGAGCATCACTGACCTACATGCAGGCTCCCTACTTCATGGGCCACAAAACCTTGACTGTCTCTTTCTATTTTATTATTCAGTCATTCAAGGCTTCACTGTGGGAAGACTTTAAAATACAATCAATCATTGGGTCCAGCGAGGGAGGTGGTTCACACCTGTAATCCCAGCATTTTGGGAGGCCGAGGCAGGTGGATCACTTGAGGTCAGGAGTTCGAGCCCAGATTGGCCAACATGATGAAACCCTGTTTCTACTAAAAATACAAAAAATTGTTGGGCATGGTGGCATGCACCTGTAATCCCAAATACACGTGAGGCTGAGGTATGAGAATCGCTTAAACCCGGGAGGCAGAGGTCACAGGGAACCAAGATCGGACCACTGCACTCCATCCTGGGCGGCCGAGGGAGACCTCGTCCGAAACAACACAACACAAAACAAAACAAAACAAAACAAAAGCAAAAATAAAAATAAAACAATCATTAAGAGTCTGAGAGAATTCAGGATTTGACAAAATTCAAGAACACTCATGAAGGTCTCCTTACGGAAAAACAAACATCAAGCAGAGTGCCCGCTTGTTTTCTTAGAAGCAATGAAATCTCAACTCAGATATTACAATTGGACTGAAGCTGATCGTTATGATACACAAATCATGAAAATCCGAGTATCTTTGCATTCTCTCCAACAGAACCAGAGCATGTAGAAATCAGCACTGAAGTGGACTTTAATCTATCTGATGTGCATTCACTACTTTCAATAAAAGCAAAAATGGGTGTAGGATTTATGTGATTTATCCAGAAGCTCACAAATTATGTTAAGAGCTGGTACGAGAATCTCCTTCAGGGATCAGCATATTTCATACAAAGTGGTATTACAAGTGCATTATGTTTTTGTGAAAAGCAGAAATCACAAAATAATCTGCAAATTGTTAGCTGTTGGTTATACTCAGAAGTAAGAAAATGCTTTGCTATTTGATGATTCAATATGGCTTTGACCCAATTTGTGTCTGTATCTGACAGTGTTTCAGTTTTGCAGTCAGGCTTCTAGGGTCTGAATTACCTTCCAAAGAAAGTCTGCATTTGAACTCTATTTTTAAAGGGGCAGTAAGATTCTCTCCTTTTATTATCAAAAGTATAATATTATGGAATACAGACAGCACATAATTTTGAATCTTAATGGGTAACATACCTCCTTCTGGCATTTTAAATTGCTCTGATTTTGGCAGAATCTTCCCCTGGACTTCAGGACCATCTCCGCATTCATTTCCAGTCTTTGACTGAGACAGCTTCTGGAGATCAGCTTCCAGGTCGGGCACTGAAAAATACCAAGGATGTCGACTGGAGCAGCCAAACGGGAATGATAAATAAGGAACTGATCCTTTTCTTTTCCTCGGTGTTATGCAGTAAAAGCCTATAAGCTACTGTGGTAATAAATGTGAAGCAAAGATGTCCCACGTTTGTTTTCCTCTATTATGATACCTTATCTTAAATGACAATCTGAGGATAAGTCTCAGCACACCTACATTTCCCATACTTTACCATTGTGTATTATAAACACACAGCTACCTAGGAAAACCGAAGACGGCCTCATGGATAGCATTTTAATCATAACTTAAATGTAATTTTCTGAAGGATTAGATCAATGTATTGGTGAGCCTATGACAAATCTTATGGTCCTGACACTCATCCCCTGTTGAGGTATCTTGAAAATGTTGGGGTTAAACTTTATTAAAGTAATTCTTAGATCCAAAGGCCCCTATATGTGACTTTCCATACATGAATGTCATTAAGAAAAAAAGTACGAAATATAACAGCAAAACCACTGTCTTCCAGTGGGAGTACGGGTACTGAAGTGCAAAGAAATTAATGAGCATTGTTGACAGTCATATTCTGGAAACCCCTTAACAGGGAATTGCTAAAATAATCCATGGTCCAAATTCTGTCTCTGATTAGTTTGAAAATGCTATCCGTTGAGAAAACAATTTCTGTTTCATGATAATCTTATCGTACTTGGGGTTTTCTAATTATAAAAATATTGAAACAACTTTTCAAAGCCCCCTCCATATCCTACTAATAAAGTTACCTGTGCGCCAACATCCTGAGTTATCCACCTTTTACCAAACACACTGTCAAAAATATACATCAAAGGAAACAGTGGCTGTCATTCATTGACTTCTTTTCTGGAGTTGCTATCCTGCTTCACTGAACTGCGTTTTGTCCTGAGCCAATATCGAAGTACCTTATAGTACAGACACATTTGAGTATTAAGCATTTTTGAGCAAAATCATTCACATTTTCTAAAATAGATGGTAGGAAGAATGCATACCTTGGAACAAAATACGAATTCCTTCTCCATGAGTCAAGTTTTCTTGCTAAGTCTCTATCTCTGAGCCTCAGTTTTCTTATTTATTTATTTTTATGTTTTGAGACGGAGTCTCGCTGTGTCACCAAGGCTGGAGTGCAGTGGTGTGATCTCGGCTCACTGCAACCTCTGCCACACGGGCTCAAGAAATTCTCCTGCCTTAGCCTACTTAGTAGCTGAGATTGCAGGTGTGTGCCACCACGCCCAACGAGTTCGTATATTTTTAGTAGAGACAGGATTTCACCATATTGGCCACGGTGGTCTCGAACTCCTGACCTCAAGTGATCCGCCCACCTCGGCCTCCCAAAGTGCAGGGATAACAGGGGTGAGGCACCACGCCCGGCCTCCGTTTTCTTATTTATAAAATGAGGCTAAGATTCCTTTGCAAATGGGCTTTATTTGGGGTGTTATATGGTAGGGTGACTTGGCACTCCACATGCTATCAAAGGGTGCTTACAACACTGTGAACACCATGGCTGAGAAGATCTCACTGCAACATCCTAAGACTATCACGTTAAACTGGTGAAATAATGTACATTTTTATACAACCAATTAAATGGTTTCATCTGATTTAGGAAGGACTATATTTTCAAGCATACAAAATGCATCTCAAAGAAAAGAGAAGATTCATCATATCCAGGGACTGCAGGAAGCTGCAAACTATACCCATCACACTTCCAGCCTCTTGCAAAACTCTCAGCAAATGTTTGAGATCCTTTCCTGTTGTTTTCCTTCCTCCTGTTACTGGTCATGGCATAAGGCATCATGCACACACAGGCCTCCTCCCCCCATAGACATTCTTTCTTTCCCTTCCCAGCACCTTGAATCTCAGCTGCACCCTGATCTTCTTCTCTCTTCTGACCAGGTGTATGATCCTGACTTTCAGTTGGTGGTCCTTCTTGTTGAGGCTCTGGCACTCTGGGCTCCTGGGACAAGGGCAGGGGCATGGTGTGTGCATGGGCAGATAAAAAATTCTTCTTATCAATGCATGTCAATAATATGAATATACAGATTACACAGATACTTCTGATCATATGCATGTTTAAAGACATGCTCCAACACTATCCCAAAACTATTCCACATACTTATTCTTCATTAAGTTACTCTTCCCATAGAGAGGTTACTCTGAGACCATTACCCTCAATGGCGTTGGAAGCCATTTTAATTCATGTGGGGTTGAATGGGTGTAATGTGCTATGAATAAGCACGAGGAGGAAATCACCAGTCAAATCGAGGAACACAAGTTCACACATCCAGGCGAAAACAGTGTATAGTCCTCTTGGGTTACTCTTTCCTTCACGAGATGCCATGATCATTTTTTATCAACATGGGAGACCTTTATCAGTGTATCTATACTAGTTCAACAATAACTACCACACACACACACAAAACTTCTGCTATTGGAAAAAATCGAATGTTCAGTTACTCACAGGCATAGGCCCAACCAGCTGAGCAAGTCGTAAACATCGTCTTGGTCTATATCTTCTTCCTCGCCAACTCATATTTCAGTCTGCAAACAGAACAGTGTGCACTTTGCCGAGGCTGAGGGGGATGGATCACCTGAGGTCAGGAGTTCGAAGCCAGCTTGGCCAAAATGGTGAAACCCCGTCTCTACTAAAAATACAAAAACTTAGCCGGGTGTGGTGGTGAGTGCCTTAATCCCAGCTAGTCGGGAGGTTGAGGCAGGAGAACCGCTTGAACCCGGGGGCGAATGCTGCAGCCAGCCGAGATCGCGCCATTGCACTCCAGCCTGGGCAACAAGAGCAAAACTCCGTCTCAAAAAAACCAAACCAAACCAAACCAAACCAAACCAAAAACCAGAATATCGTGACTGGAAAAATGCATGTGAGTGGATACTACATTTGAGCACTTCCATGGCCAACTGCTAACTTGCAATTTTTAAAAATTTGGTAAGACATGGAAAAGTAAGTCAGAGGGCATGTATAAGTGCGTATGCCTTCTGAATCGAATACTTGCACAGCCACTTATGTTCGTCAAGCTAGCTGAGCAATGCCTTAGGGCTTATGGCAAGAGACGCACGGTATTTCCAATGAGGTTTGGTTTCACAATTGGACTCTCCATCGCGAGACATTTAGGAAAATACAGCTTGAGAATTAAAATTAAAGTGCCCATGGCTTTTGTCACACACCCTTTGCTAGGCCCATTTCCCCCCTAAAATCGAGTTTTGTTGGAATGCGTAGCCCCTCCCACCCATTCGAACTTCCAAGATGGAGCTGAGAAGTTGCCACATAGCACTGGGCAGTCCTCACCGGGCGGGCACCTCTGCGGTTCATTATATAAACCTTGGGGTGGCGGTCACCAGTCCGCGGTGTTCCCAATTTCCAGGCCCCTTCCTTACCGCCCACGACATTCCAGGCCTGATGCCCCTTGAGGAGTCTGGAATTTGTCCTCTGTTGGAAGTTCTAGGCGTTTCTGGGACTGGAATACCACCAACAGCACCCCAGCATCGCCCCAGCTTCACCTAACCCCCGTCCCACTCTGAGGCCCTGCTTCTTCCTTCGTTCTGACCCCGACAAGACAAGAAGGCCATAGCTGCGGGGCCGCACGAGAAGGACGACGACATCAAGCCCCTTCTCACTCGGAGTCACCAATCATGTGCCCCGACCCTCTGGAAGCCCGCTGGCTCCTCCGCACTCTCACTCACGCTTCAACTCCTAGTTGGAGCGGCCTGTGGACCTACTGGCTGCGTCTCAGCAGGGGAGAAAGAATCCAGACCTCCGGGACCCGAGCTGCAGGATCACAGCTCCCCGGCGTTCACCATACGGGCGAAGGGCCAATGGGAAAACGCCCAATGAATATGCGCACTAAGGAGGCACCAAAGGAGCATGCGCAGTGAGGTCCCCTCCTGCCTTAAGAGATGCACTGCCCTTCCTTATCTCCCCATGCCCTGTCCTCTGCTCCTTCCAAGGTCCCCACTAAGGACTTTGGAATCCATCCTCTCTGTATGGTATTTTTTATGCCTCTGAGACTGAAATACTGCAAATAATGTCACCCTTCAACTCATTCCATGTTCATCTGACCCTCCTCCCCACTATGCCCTTACTTCCTCCCCTGCCCAGGACCCCACAACAGCAAGGCCATGGTGATGTCGCTGCCTTTTAGTAGAAGGATGAGGATCTATATGAGGCCATGGACCGAGTGGTCCAACCTACGGGAAGCCCTTCTGCTTTCCCTCCACTCACTGACGCTTCAACTTCTGGGAGGACTGCTCTGCTGACCTACCAGCTGTGTCATAGTTGGCAAGAAAGAAGTCATGATGTTTCCTTCCACAGCTCTGCAGGATAGAAGATAGACAGCAAGTCACATGGGCAGCAGGAACTTGCTTAGCAAGGGGCATGCCCACTGAGTCTGCCACTTGCAGGGTCGACCATGGTTTTCCTGCTGTTCTCGTACCCGCATCCACAGGATGTTTGTAGTGGAAAGAAGGGCACTTGAGAGAGCATTTGTTTTTCTTTGACCAAACAATCTCATGCATCGAGAAACGTTGGGAACACACAGTCCTATGTCACCCATAATGGAGGATGTGTCTCAGAAAAGCCTGTTGTGAAAGAAATAAACTATTTTTATATCTTTATTTATCAATGCTTTTTTTTTTTTCTCAGACAGCGTGTGGCTTTCTCTCCCAGGCTGGACGGCAGTGAGATGACAATACCTCACTGAAGTCTGGATCTCTTGGGCTCAAATAATCCTCGTGCTGAAGCCTCTCAAATGGATGGTACTACAGGTGCGAACACCACACCTGAGCAATTAATTTATTTTTTAGAACATTGTCTCAGTCTGATGCCACACTGGTCTTGAAGTTTTGGGCTCAAGCGATCATCCCACCTTGACCAATTTTTACACATGCTTTGATTAATCACTTTTTTCCTCTGGTTCTCAGTTTTCTGCCATGCTTCTAATGAATGGAATTGAATAAACTCTTCTGCAGACTAAATATATTTACACATGCTTAATTTTTTGGGGGGGGGGGTGTGTGTTATTGCACATTTAAATCTCTGGGCTAGTGACTAATTTGCCTGAATATACCTGTAGGCCATTCAGATCGTGTATTTTGATTCAGAAATATACATACATATTGATGACAGGATCTAGGCGCAGTCTACTGTGACATGATGCAAAGCAGTGGTGACTAACTGGATCATATACTGTACCCTCCAAATATCAGCTAAATAGCCTGTTCATAAGATAGGGCTGACATTATTTGCATAATGCTGTAAGGGAGAGCACTACCTCGACAGAGGCACTAGCGTGTCAGACGTCGAAGGGATTTCAGTATATTTATTCTGATTTTGAAATCTGGTGTAAAGTGGGTCTTTTAAAGTGGGGGATTGTTTGGTTAGAGTTAGGTAGGAATCATAATGATGTAGGATTGGTGGAGCCAAGAAGACAAAAATTTTTAGGCAACGGTTCAATGAGTTTTGGGATTGAAAAATGTCATTTGACACTTTTGACTGAAGAGTTGGTGAATCTTTCAGGCAGTTGCTGAAATGAACAGCAAAGTTCTTTGCAACTTTTATTTTCCTAGGCAACAGATTGCTGTATTAGTCAAGTTATGTTGATGAAGCCAGTGGAGTATAAGCTCTCCTTAATGTAGACAGCAAGCTGTGCGCATGATTCCTGTTCTTATTACTTTTGTGTTCTTTGGCAGTTTAATGTGGGAAATATTATATGGAAGGGAAGGATAGGAGCGGGGCCCTGACCAGAATGCAGCCTTTTATAAATAAGATATATTGCTGCAATGACACCTATATATTTCATGCAGCTGGCCTTCTTTTAGGGCAATACCTTGAGTTGGAAAAGAAAGGTGGCTCAATCTCTCTCTGTCTCTCTCTCAAAAGCAACTTGAGTAGCAATCGTGGTGCTTTAAATATTTTTTTCAAAAAAGCGAGAGCAGTTATAATCACGATCTCTTATTTAAGTTACCTTTTACATTTTTTATTCTTTCTTGGCATGGACACTATCATTATTAAATTTTACTTTCTTTTTTCCTTATTAAGTCCAGTTTTTAATATAGTGCACTCGGAAGTGCTCAAAGAATGGGAGATAGTGATTTCTGGACTCAGACTTTTTGTGAGCAACTATGGCTGGATGGTAGTGTTTCACGTTGTACTAGTTAGGGATCTGTAGAAGGACAGAACTAATAGGATAGATGTATATATGAAGTAGGGTTTATTAAGGAGTATTGGCTCACGCGATGACAAGGTGAAGTCCCACAATAGGCCATCGGCAAGCTGAGGAGCAAGGAAGGCAGTCCGAGTTCCAAAACCTCAAAAGTGTTGAAGCCAACATTGCAGCCTTTAGTCTGTGGCCAAAGGCCCGAGAGCCCCTGGCAGATCACTGGTGTGAGTTCAAGAGTCCAAAAGCTGAAGAACCTGGAGTCTGTTGTTCGAGAGCAGGAGGCATGCAGCACCGGAGATAGTTGGCGGCCAGAAGACTCAGCAAGTCTAGTTTTCCATGTTCTACTGCCTGATTTATTCTAGTGGCGCTGGCAATTGATTAGATGGTGCCCACCCGGACTGAGGGTGGGTCTACCTCTCCCAGTCCACTGACTCAAATGTTAATCTCCTTTGACAACACACTCTCAGACACACCCAGGAACAATACTTTGCATCCTTCGATCCAATCAAGTTGACACTTAATATTAACCATCACATGCAGACCTGGACTTTAATGATTCCTGAGTGGCCTCACTCCAGCCTCACAGAGCAGGCTTGAATTTCTTGCCAAGTTTGAACTTCCCGCTGCCATTCCTGTGGGCCATAACTCCGGACCTGCTGGATGAGTTCAAAGGATCATATTAGGATTGCGATTGGGAAAGTTGTGAAGGAGCCCTTGTGACAAACAGGAAGCAGCAGAAAGTATGAAAGACATGGTAGAGACAAGAAGAGTTGCCTGATACAGGACCCTACAGCAACTCTCTAGCTGTTAAGGGAGGAAGCAGAGCTGGGACCAACACAACCAGTCTACCTGTGAGGGGCTCAATTTCCCACATGACCAGAGCTTCCCATCCTCCATGCACGGGAATCTGTGACCAAGCTTAGATTTCCACAGGGTGGTGGGTGGGTGGGACAAAGTCTACAGATTCCGAGCAGCTGGCAAGTTTCAGGGTACCAGAGTAAACACTGTCACCTGAGCTCAGATTGCTTGGTGGTTGAGGTCAAATTATTTACTACCTACCACGTTCAGTGTAGCTCTCCCACTTGCCTCCTAAAATGGGAGCACAGTAGGGGAATGGAGGTCCCTGTGCATTCACAGGGAGGTCCCCGCGAATGCAGGCAATGCATGGCATTCACTTATGCTGCAGCCCAAGCAAAGCCTCCACATGATATCGAGAGGACAAGAAGTCACATGTACTGTCTGTCCCTTTTGCCTGTGAGTTCTCATCTCTCCAAGTAAGACTACACCTGTGCAAAACAGACACTGATATCTGCAGATGAAACACCTATTTCATCAGTAATTCTATATTTTGTAGTAGCCTTTGTGGCCCATATCAAAGATGGCATTTTTATCTAAAAACACTGAATTGCAAAGGAGGTGGACAAAATTGGGTTCTCATGTATGTTTGCATATATTCTATAGCAACATTTATCAACCATTGGGGATGTTCTCTGAAAAAGCTGTAATCCTTTCTAAACTGGTTTTTAATCCATGGTGGATCATAAGAATAATGTTGTCAGCCACAAACGGCATTTTAAAGAACAGAGATAAAATAAATTACTAAATAGCATTCGCTGCACATAGAACATACAAATACACTGCACATCCCCATGCACATACATATATTTACTTGCCTAGTCGACTATATGTAAACTGTGTATTTCTCACACAGGGTCATAAGAGAGTTTGAACGTCACTACTTTAGCGGTTATCAGACAAAATGTTTACAGGCCATTTCTATAGCCATCTGTGAAGATGATGGATCAAGACGTGCTCAGAATAAGTTCACTGTTGTCTGTAGCTTTCTACATAATGCTTGAAATGGCACTCAGTGATGTTTAAATTGCTCAGTTTTACTGTGGGCATTTGACCCTCAGCAAACTCACTTGTGAACTCATGAGCTGGTGAGAAGGAAGGCTGATGAGTTGTGGGGCTTTACTTCCTACCATGTCTTTCTGCAGCTGCAGGGTGTGTTCATGTGTGTGCTTCTGCACTCGTCTGATGGTGCTTTGTTTGATAGGTTCCCTTTTATTTCCCCCTTTATCATTGACTGTGTCTTATGGTTCCTATTATGCACTTCATTCGCATCCAGTGACAGCGACATCTGTGGTATTCAGTGTTGATCCAATTTACACAAATTTTAAAAATATTTTCAAGCATGAATAGTTTTTCTTACCTTAAGTACTCCTTAAGTACTTCAAGGAGTCAAATACAATTCAATATTAGTAGTTGATGTTCGATCATACTGAGCTATAATCCCGGAAAATTGCTGATCATACTAGTTGTTGTTATGCCTGAGCTTTTATGTCACCATAACGCTTAGATAAATGACACAATGACCAACACACGGAAAGAAGGATTCTGAAATATTGACATCTTTTATTTCCAAACTTTATAAGTTCAGGGGTACATGTGTAGGATGTGCAGGCTTCTTACACGGGTAAATGTGTGCCACGGTGATTTACTGCACACATCATCACATCACCCTGGTATTAAGCCCAGCATCCATGAGCTACTCTTCCTGACCCTCTCCCTCCTCCCACCCCCACACTTCAGTAGGCCCAGTGTGTGATGCTTCTCCCATGTGTCCATGTGTTTTCATCATTTAGCTCCCACTTATAAGTGAGAACATCCGGTATTTGGTTTTCTGTTCCTGCATTAGTTTGCTGAGGATAATGGCTGCCACCACCATCCATGTCCCTGCCAAGGACATGATCTCATTCTTTTTATGGCTGCATGGTATTCCATGGTGTATGTGTACCACATTTTCTTGATTCGGTTTATCATTGATGGGATGGACATCTCAAATATCACAAAGACACGTAGTACTTGCTGTGGGAAATATCGCACTGTGGTGGGGCAGACAGACAAACAGAAGAGCAGTTGAAGTGCAAAGGAGAAACACAGGGAAGGAACCTGAGGAATAAAAGACAATTAATGTAGTGGCCATGAGACAGGAGAAAACAACATAATGTTTTAAAAAGAAAATCTTTCTCCATTGCCTTTGCCACTTTTCTGAAAATCAACTTATTAGGTTTGTGAGTCTATTGCTGGCTCTGTTTTGATCTGTAGATTTTTCCCCAATACCACACTGTCTTGAATACTGGAGAAGTAACACAATTGCCATATGGGGCTGGATGATTAAGCATCATAATCAATAACTTCATGCAATGCTTCCTAACTCAAGGCAGCGCCCTCACCTCAGCTGAGGATCCCATGCCTCCCACCTTCTTAGGGGCATCGCTCCTGAACTGATCACTCTTCTCTCCTGAACCATCAATGGCTCCCTCTATATTGGATCAATCCCCAAGCCAAGGGAGAAGTCACCTTCTTCCAATGCACTGACAACATAATCAATCGATAAATATAATAGAATTAATGTGAATCTTGACATCATGTAGGGTGAATTCCCCAAAGTTAAACTTCAGAATTGTTTTGAATATTCTGATTCATTTTCCTTTGTAGATAATTTTGAAAATGGACTCCAGTGAAGTGTGTTGCACAAGTTCAGGCAGTTTTCCTTTGCAGGGCAGGAGTTTAATGTGTTCGTAGCTACGGAAGGACGTGGGGTTAGAGGGTGAGTTTTCCCGTAGCTTGGGGAATGATCCAATGTAGAGGGAGCAGTTGATGGTTCAGGAGAGAGGAGTGATCACTGTAGGAGCAAAGCCCGTGACAAGGTGGGAGGCATGGTATACTGACCTGAGGTGAGGCGGCTGGCTCCAGTTAGGAGTATTGTATGCAGGAGGGCAGCAGAGAATGTCCATGAATCACTGAAGGTGAGGGCGGCCTTGGGGGTTCCTGACACACTGTCAGCAACTGTGTGATTCACCAGCAGGACCCCGACTCACTACAATATGGTGAAACTTTCTTTGAGTAAAGGAAGAGCGAAGGGGTAGAGACGATGAAGCTGTCGCTCCTGGGAGACTATGCATTCCCCATAGTATGAAGCAATAGCCGAGCTGTTGTCTATTATGAAAAATACATGTCCTCACAGCATTTAACAATAATCTCTCCAACTGGAAGAGAACTGGCTCACCGGATCCCTCAACCACTGTTCTGTGCAGGATAATGTATGGAGGAAAAGTGCAGCCTGGTGCTGACTTTAATTTTCGTTTTCTCCTGCAGGCAGGTAGAGACAGGACACAATTGTTGCCAATGAACTTTCAGTAGGCCAAAAATCCTGAACGTTTGAATTGCTCTTTCCTCTAAGTGGGAGGGAAAAAAAATCAGTTTCCTGGGTTAAAGCAAAGCCTTAGATAAAACTTAAGCCTTAGATAAAGGAAAAAAGTGAGAGAAAAAAAAGGCCACATGCAGAGGCTCACACCTGTAATCCCAGTATTTTGAGAGGCTGAGGGAGGAGAATCATTTGAAGCCAGGAGCTCAAGACCAGCATGGGCAACATAGTGAGACCCCTGTTCTACACAATTTTTAAAACTAGCTGGGCACCATGGCACGTGTCTGTAGTCCCATCTACTCAGGAAGGTAACACAGGAGGATTGCTTGAGCCTAGGAGTCCTAGTTTGTGGTGCACTCTAAGTCCTCCAGGGTATTCCAGCCTGGACGACAGAGAGAAACCCTGTCTCAAAAAGGGAGTGGGGTGTGTGAAGACACATTCCAGCCTTGTCTTCAGCTGGACTGCCACTGCTGCAGCCTCCTCCCAACATTTGAGGCAGGATCTCTCTCGGCCATGGTACTCTTAACTCTGTGAATGTTGAGTTCAGTGCTAGGGGTTTGACGCAAATTACAATGAGATTAAAACAAAAACAAAAACGGGTACAGTTGTAAAATGTTTTTGTGTCTTGTGGCTATTACATCTGGATGTGTGATATTGACAGAAAGGGTCCAGCAGTTTGACTACTTAATGCAGTTGCCGCAAGCAAGGAATTCGTCTTTTCTACACTTCTCACTGGATAAAGGATAGAGACAAAAGGGACGGATGTTATGTAAACTGACTTTTTAATGTTTACGAATTCAGGATTTCATCCTGTCCATTTCTTAAATATGATGAATCTTTTCACTAGTTTATATAATAATGTGATTTTCTGAAGATGTTTTGTCCCTTCTGCTTACAACCTTTCCAGAAAAAAAAGGTCTGGAGGATGACATGGGATGATTAAAGAGATAAAAACTTTTCATCACAGAATACTACATGGTGATTCTGTAAGAGTGGAGAAAACAGAAAACCTGGCACATGAGGAGAGGCAAGGGAGGGAAGGAAGACATCGGTTGTCTCTGTTTTTCAAAACTATTCCTGCAAACTCTCCACTTTTCCTCAAGAAATACTTCCCATGAGGGCTTTCCAAGCCACTGTGAGCCAACGTTAAAACCACACTGATTGGCGAGCCAGTGATTACCTTACAGGTATTCAGGGAAATCAGCTACCAGTCGAGAGGTATAAATGTGCAATAACACAACCTTAAAGAAAACGCACAGGTGTGAATTGATTGAGTCTATAGCATGTATAAAAAGCATGTATAAAAACTGGCAGACATGGAAGGATCACTTGAGGCCATGTGTTTGAAAGCAGCCTGAGCAACACAGTGACGCCCCGCATCTAAAAAAAAAAAAAATAATTAAATACATTAGGCAGGCGTGGTGGTGGCCACCTGCAGTCCCAGCTACAGGGGAGGTTGCAGTGTGAGGAGGATTGCTTGAGCCCAAGAGATGGAGGCTGCAGTGAGGCATCGTCATGCCACTGCCCTCCACCCTGGACAACAGAAAAACATCCTGAGAAAACAGCTTGTGTAAATATAGACATAAAATTCTTTATTTCTGCCACAAAGGTCTTTCTGAGGCACACCCTCCACTGAGGGTGACACGGGACTCTCTGTTCTCAGTGTTTCTGGATGCATGAGAATGGTTGGGCAAGAGGCAAAAAAAATTTTAAAAATCTCTCACGTCCCTTTCTTCCTACTAAAAACAACCTGGGACAAGGGTGTGGGGATAGCAGGAAAACCCTGGCCGGCCCTGTACGTGCCTGACTCAGTGTGCATGCCCCTCGCTGCACAAGGCATGGTGGCTCACCTCTGTAATCCCAGCACTTTGGGAGGCCGAGGCAGGTGGATCACCCGAGCTCAGGAGTTCGAGACGAGCCTGGCCAACATGGCGAAACCCCGTCTCTACTGAAAATACAAAAATTAGCCGGGCGTGGTGGCACATGCCTGTAATCCCAGCTACTCGGGAGGCTGAGGCAGAGGAACTGCTTGAACCCGGGAGGTGGAGGTTGCAGTGAGCCGGGACCGCACCATTGCACTCCAGCCTGGGCAAAAAGAATGAAACTCCATGTCAATAAATAAATAAACACACCAACAAACAAACAGAAAAACGAGGCTCAGAGATTGAGGCTTACCAAGAACACTTGACTCATGGAGAAGGAATTCATATTTTGTTCCGAGGTTTGCATTCTTCCCACCATCCATGTTAGAAAATGTGAATGATTTTGCTTAAAAATGCTTACTACTCAAATACGTCTGTACTGTAAGGTACTTCAGTATTGGCTCAGGACGAAACGCAGTTCAGTGAAGCAGGATAGTGTCTCCAGAAAAGAGGCCAATAAATAACAGCCACTGTTTCCTTTGATGCGTATTTTTGACAGTATGTTTGGTAAAAGGTGGATAATTCAGGATACTGGAATACAGGTAACTACATTATTAGGACTTTGAAGGGGCTTTTAAAAGTTGTTTCAATATTTTTATAATTAGAAAACTCCAAGTATGATAAGATTATCATGAAACAGAAATTGTTTCCTCAACGAATAGATAGCATTTTCAAACTAAAGATAGACAGAATTTGGGCCATGGATTATTTTAGCAATTCACTGTTTCTTTTCTTTCTTTGTTTCTTTCTTTCTTTCTTTTTTTTAATTGTTATAGTTTAAGTTCTGGGGCACGTGTGCACAATGTGCAGGTTTGTTACATATGTATACATGTGCCACGGTTGGTGTGCTGCACCCATTAACTCGTCGTTTACATTAGGTATATCTCCTGATGCTATCCCTCCCCCCTCCCCCCAACCCCACGACAGGCCCCAGTGTGTGATGTTCCCCTTCCTGTGTCCACGTGTTCTCATGGTTCAGTTTCCACCTATGAGTGAGAACATGCGGTGCTTGGTTTTCCGTTTTTGCGATAGTTTGCTGAGAATGATGGTTTCCAGCTGCATCCTTGTCCCTACAAAGGACATGAACTCATCCTTTTTTATGGCTGCATAGTATTCCATGGTGTATATGTGCTACATTTTCTTAATCCAGTCTATCACTGATGGACATCTGGTTGGTTCCAAGTCTTTGCTATTGTGAATAGTGTCGCAATAAACATACGTGTGTATGTGTCCTTACAGCAGCATGATTTATAATCCTTTGGGTGTATCCCCAGTAATGGGATGGCTGGGTCAAATGGTATTTCTAGTTCTAGATCCTTGAGGAATCGCCACACTGTCTTCCACAATGGTTGAACTAGTTTACAGTCCCACCACAGTGTAAAAGTGTTCCTATTTCTCCACATCCTCTCCAGCATCTGTTGTTTCCTGACTTTTTAATGATCGCCATTCTAACTGGTGTGAGATGGTATCTCACTGTGGTTTTGATTTGCATTTCTCTGATGGCCAGTGATGATGAGCATTTTTTCCTGTGTCTGTTGGCTGCATAAATGTCTTCTTTTGAGAAGTGTCGGTTCATATCCTTTGCCCACTTTTTGATGGGGTGTTTGTTTTTTTCTTGTAAATTTGTTTGAGTTCTTTGTAGGTTCTGGATATTAGCCTTTGTCAGATGAGTAGATTGCAAAAATTTTCTCCCATTTTGTAGGTTGCCTGTTCACTCTGATGGTAGTTTCTTTTGTTGTGCAGAAGCTCTTTAGTTTAATTAGATCCCATTACCAATTTTGGCTTTTGTTGCCATTGCTTTTGGCGTTTCAGACATGAAGTCCTTGCCCATGCCTGTGTCCTGAATGGTATTGCCTAGGTTTTCTTCTAGAGTTTTCATGGTTTTAGGTCTAACATTTAAGTCTCTAATCCATCTTGAATTAATTTTCGTATAGGGTGTAAGGAAGGGATCCAGTTTCAGCTTCCTTTATATGGCCAGCCAGTTTTCCCAGCACCATTTATTAAACAGGGAATCCTTTCCCCATTTCTTGTTTTTGTCAGGTTTGTCAAAGATCAGATGGCTGTAGATGTGTGGTATTATTTCTGAGGGCTCTGTTCTGTTCCATTGGTCTATATCTCTGTTTTGGTACCAGTACCATGCTGTTTTGGTTACTGTAGCCTTGTAGTATAGTTTGAAGTCAGGTAGTGTGATGCCTCCAGCTTTGTTCTTTTGGCTTAGGACTGTCTTGGCAATGCGGGCTCTTTTTTGGTTCCATATGAACTTTAAAGCAGTTTTTTTCCAATTCTGTGAAGAAAGTGATTGGTAGCTTGATGGGGATGGCATTGAATCTATAAATACCTGGGCAGTATGGCCATTTTCATGATATTGATTCTTCCTATCCATGAGCATGGAATGTTCTTCCATTTGTTTGTGTCCTCTTTTATTTCATTGAGCAGTGGTTTGTAGTTCTCCTTGAAGGGGTCCTTCACATCCCTTGTAAGTTGGATTCCTAGGTATTTTATTCTCTTTGAAGCAATTGTGAATGGGAGTTCACTCATGATTTGGCTCTCTGTTTGTCTGTTATTGTGTATAAGAATGCTTGTGATTTTTGCACATTGTTTTTGTATCCTGAGACTTCACTGAAGTTGCTTATCAGCTTAAGGAGATTGGGGCTGAGATGATGGGGTGTTCTAAATATACAATCATGTTATCTGCAAACAGGGACAATTTGACTTCCTCTTTTCCTAATTGAATATCCTTTATTTCTTTCTCCTGCCTGATTGCCCTGGCCAGAACTTCCAACACTATGTTGAATAGGAGTGGTGAGAGAGGGCATCCCTGTCTTGTGCCAGTTTTCAAAGGGAATGCTTCCAGTTTTTGCCCATTCAGCATGATATTGGCTGTGGGTTTGTTATAAACAGCTCTTATTATTTTGAGATGCGTTCCATCAATACCGAATTTATTGAGAGTTGTTAGCATGAAGGCTGTTGAATTTTATCAAAGGCCTTTTCTGCATCTATTGAGATAATCATGTGATTTTTGTCTTTGGTTCTGTTTATATGCTGGGTTACGTTTATTGATTTGCATACGTTGAACCAGCCTTGCATCCCAGGGATGAAGCCCACTTGATCATGGTGGATAAGCTTTTTGATGTGCTGCTGGATTCGGTTTGCCAGTATTTCATTGAGGATTTTTGCATTGGTGTTCATCAGGGATATTGGTCTAAAATTCTCTTTTTTGTGTGTGTCTCTGCCAGGCTTTGGTGTCAGGATGATGTTGGCCTCATAAAATGAGTTAGGGAGGATTCCCTCTTTTACTATTGATTGGAATAGTTTCAGAAGGAATGGTACCAGCTCCTCCTTGTACCTCTGGTAGAATTCGGCTGTGAATCCGTCTGGTCCTGGACTTTTTTTGGTTGGTAGGCTATTAATTATTGCCTCAATTTCAGAGCCTGCTATTGGTCTATTCAGGGATTCAAATTCTTCCTGGTTTAGTCTTGGGAGAGTGTATGCGGTCATGAATTTATCCATTTCTTCTATGTTTTCCAGTTTATTTGCGTAGAGGTGTGTACACATAGTATTCTCTGATGGTAGTTTGTATTTCTGTGGGGTCGGTGGTGATATCCCCTTTATCATTTTTCATCGTGTCTATTTGATTCTTCTCTCTTTTCTTCTTTATTAGTCTTGCTAGCGGTCTATCAATTTTGTTGATCTTTTCAAAAAACCAGCTCCTGGATTCATTGATTTTTTGAAGGTTTTTTCTTCTGTCTCTATCTCCTTCAGTTCTGCTCTGATCTTAGTTATTTCTTGCCTTCTGCTAGCTTTAGAACGTGTTTCCCCTTGCATCTCTAGTTCTTGTAAATGTGATGCAATTCACTGTTAAGGGGTTTCCAGAATATGACTGTCAACAATGCCCATTAATTTCTTTGCACTTCAGTTTCCATACTCTCATTGGAAGACAGTGATTTTGCTGTCGTTTTGGGTACTTTTTCTTACTGACATATCGGGCCTTTGGACCTAAACATTAATTAAGTTTAACTCCAACATTTTCAGGGTACCTGAACAGGGAATTAGTGTCAGGACTATAAGATTTTCATAGACAGAGCAATACATTGATCTAATCATTCAGAACTTTATATTTAAGGTAGGATTAAAATGCTCTCCGCGGGGCAATCTTCAGATTTCCTAGATAGCTGAGATACTTGAGGTTTCCTAGGTAGCTGAGTGTTTGTAACACACAACGGTAAGTATGGGAAATGTAGGTGTGGTGTGATTTATCCTCAGATTGTTAGTTAAGATAAGGTATCATAATAGAGGAAAACAAAGGTGGGGCCTCTTTGCATCACATTTATTATCACAGCATCCTACAGGCTTTATTGCATGACACTGAGGAAAAGAATATTATCATTTCCTTATTTATCGTTATTGTTTGGCTGCTCCAGTCGACATCCTTGGTATTTTTTAGTAGCTGACCTGGAAGCTGATCTCCAAGTGTTGTCTCAGTCAAAGACTGGGGATGAATGCAGAGATGGTCCTGGTGTCCAGGGGAAGATTCTGCCAAAATCAGAGCAATTTAAAATGCCAGAAGGAGGTATGTTACCCATTAAGATTCAGAATTACATGCTTTCTGTATTCCATAATATTACACTTTTGATAATGAAAAGAGAGTACATTACTGCCCCTTTAAAAACAGAGTCCAAATGCATACTTTCTCGGGAAGGTAGGTGAGACCCCAGAAGCCTGAGTGCAAAACTCAAAGACTATCAGATACAGACACTAATTGGGTCAAAGCCATATTGAATCATGAAATAGAAGCGGGGGCTCACGCCTGTCATCCTAGCACTTTGGGAGGCCGAGGCGGGCGGATAATTTGAGGTCAGGAGTTCGAGACCAGCCAGGCGGGTGAAACCCAGTCTCTACTAAAAATACAAAAATTTATCCGGGCTTCGTGGCAGGCGCCTGTAATCCCATCTACTCGGGAGGGTGAGGCAGGAGAATTGCTTGAACCTGGGAGGTGGAGGTTGCTGTGAGCCAAGATCGTGCCACTGCACTCCAGCCTGGGCAACAGAGTGAAACTCCGATCTGAGGTTGAAAAAAAAAGAGGAAAGAAAAGGAAAGCATTTTCTTACTTCTGAGTATAACCAACAGCTAAAAATTTGTAGATTATTTTCTACTTTCTGCTTTTCACAAATACGTAATACATTTGTAATACCACTTTGTATGAAACATGCTGACCCTGAAGGAGAATCTAATACCAGCTCTAACGTTATTAGTGAGATTCTGGACAAATCACATAAATCCTACACCAACTTTTGCTTTTACTGAAAGGAGTGAATGCATATCAGATAGATTAAACCCATTTCATTGCTGATTTCTGCATGTTCCGGTTCTGTTGGAGAAAGTACAAAGATATTCCAATTTTCATGATTTGTTTATCATAACAATCAGCTTCAGTCCAATTATAATATCCGAGTTCAGATTTCATTGCTCCTAAGTAAATGAGCCGGCACTCTACTTGATATTTGTTTTCCTGTATGGAGACCTTATGAGTGTTCTTGGATTTTGTCAAATCCTGAATTCTCTCAGGCTCTTAAGCAATGATTGCTTTTTTTTTTTTTTTTTTTTTTTTTTTTTTCAGAAGGAGTCTCGCTCTGTTGCCCAAGCTGGAGTGCAGTGGCCTGATCTCGGTTCACTGCGACCTCCACCTCCCGGTTTCAAGGGATTCTCATGCCTCAGACTCCTGTGTAGCTGGGAATACAGGTGTGTGTCACCATGCCCAACTATTTTTGTGTTTCTAGTAGAGACGGGGTTTCACCATGTTGGCCAGCTGGCTCGAACTCCTGATCTCAAGTGATCCCCCGGCCTCAGCCTCCAAAGTGCTGGGATTATAGGTGTGAGTCACCTCCCTTGCCGGACCCAATGACTGCATTTTAAAGTCTTCCCGCAGTGAGGCCTTGAATGACCGAATAATAAAATGGAAAGAGACAGTCAAGTTTTTTGTGGCCCATGAAGTAGGCAGCATGCATATAGGTCAGTGATGCTCCGGTGGTTGGAAGATGCCTGTGCTAAGCATGCTCCCTGCCCTCCTGTCAGTCTTTATGAGCTACTGTGTGTAATTAGATTGAAGACACATACGGCAACCTCTAACCATACAGAGGTTATATATTACAGGTTTCTGCCTTGAGTCATCAGATGTTACGACTTAAAGTTCAAAAACTAAACATACTAAGTCCTGAGTAGTCCACATAAGTATCTTTCACCATATTTTCCAAATTGCTGACTTAATTAGAGAATTTCTGAATTTAAAGGAAGCACTGCCTGTTTAGGGGAGAAATTACCTAAATGTTTTTACTCCACACTTCTGAACCACTCCATTAGGCTATCAACATTAAAAGACTGTTTTCAGACGATTTCCAGGAGCCTATTGAACCAGCCTCATTTGTCTTAGGACAGTCATAGCATTAATGTATATCTTATTAAATAGATAGCAAATTCCGTGATACAGGAAAATAACATTAAGAAAGAGCAAAAGAATAAAAGTCACAGAATAAACTTAAGGGAAAAAGGGAAAAAGAAACAG
Organism: Trachypithecus francoisi; assembly: GCF_009764315.1. NCBI lineage: Eukaryota > Metazoa > Chordata > Mammalia > Primates > Cercopithecidae > Trachypithecus > Trachypithecus francoisi. The sequence continues at coordinate 3,765 of NW_022681117.1, read as the reverse complement.
GCAGTAAATGAAAGGTATGAATCATTAACAAAGGAAAACTAATTTGATATTAATAATTTAATAGAATGTTCTTTTGAGAAATAGCTAGGAAGAGCCTCCAGTGTAACAATCTTGAAGAAAATGGAAAGGCACAACACAGAATACGAACAAGACACAGATATTGAATGTAGGGCATAATTGAAAGGGAATACATTCTTGAACACTGATGTTTTCAGAGTGTGGAGGAGATGGTTGATATGCTAGGAATGCCTACATTGTTTAATATATCCCCGAAATACCTGAATATCTGCACATCAAAAAGACTGTGAAGGACTTGGGAATTTGCCAGTTGTACCTCAAAAACAGTCACTTTTTTTTTTTTTTTTTGAGACGGAATCTCGCTCTGTCGCCCAGGCTGGAGTGCAGTGGCACCATCTCGGCTCGCTGCAAGCTCCACCTCCCGGGTTCACGCCATTCTCCTGCCTCAGCCTCCGAGCAGCTGGGACTACAGGCGCCCGCCACCACGCCTGGCTAATGTTTTGTATTTTAGTATAGACGGGGTCTCGCCGTGTTAGCCGGGATGGTCTTGATCTCCTGACCTCATGACCCACCCGCCTCGGACTCCCAAAGTGCTGGATTAGAGGCGTGAGCCAGAGCACCATCAGCCAAAAACAGTCACTTTTAGAAGCAAATATTTAGCTTTCCAGATGTGTTATTCTCCGTTTTCGTTTCCCTCTCCATTTCTTTTTCTTTGCCACACTGCTTATGATGTATAACTCTTTCACGTTTTAATGACAATAATGAGAGTGATATATTAAACTTATATTGCCATTTAATTAATTATACAAATGGGAATACTTTCCGTTGAAAAATGTGTCATTATTCATAACGACCTGATGACTATAGGTGAAAACTGGATGCAAATTGTTAGTGTTGTCAAAAAAGAACAAAGAGGGTAACTAGCCCAAAGCAATATTATTGCACTTCTGCACAATAGACAAAATACAAATACAATACTGGCCTTTCTATTCATTTCACTTGAATTTCCTAATGTATTTCCTAATGTATCTTTACTGTTTTCAGATACATTATGGCAAACATACTTTTTCAGACTATTTGCAGGAGCCTATTGGACATCCAGATGATAGTTTCAGCCAAAACACTAAATTATACTTTTTCACAAATTTTCTTTCGGTTGCTGAGGTTTTTTTGTGTTTTGGTTGTATTTTGAGTAAACCTACACAGGTTTGCTATCTACTTTAACCCCTTTTAATAGGTTCGCTTGATTTAGTGTGTTCTGGTTGCAGACTGTCTTTTGGTTTCCTTCTAGCACCAAAAGGAGGGTGTGTTTTAAAAATGTTGTTAGTTCTAGATCCTACCCTGTCTCCTTACAGGCAATGGCATGACACAGCCATGGGATTCCATCCTGCCTCTCACACACTGGCCTTGAGATGGTGGGCAGATACTTATAGCCTAGGGAACATTTCCCCATTTCTAAAGTAGACATTAGAATATTTACACTAAATACTTGCTATGAAGAATAATTAATAACATAGGAAGTAGGCATGATATTGTAGAAAATTACTAGTTTCTTTCCTTAATCCTTTAAATTTCAAATATTTCATTCCATTTTTGTTTACAACTACATCTCTAGTATGTGATAACTGCTTTGGATTTCAAGTAGGAATATCAATCTACCTTTGTTTATGCATTTGACTTCAGAACTGATTTGTTGTAAATATGTAAATTAATAACAGTGTAGCTGGTATCAGACATGGCATTGCTTCTGAAGTTTGATTTGTAAATCACCGAGGTGTGACAGGGCCAACCTTATATCAGTAGTATGTGCTGAAAACTTGTTTGGTGTGTGTGATGCCATGAAGAATAAGTCTATCCAGTTAGTTGACACCACACAACTCATTATCATAGAGTTTCAAGCTCAGGCAGTTCCTAAGCAGCCCTCCGGTGGCTAACGGGGCCAAAAAGATCACCAGTGGCGGTGTTATTTTGTTTTGTCATATGTGCATGGATTTGGCGGGTAAGAAGACAATGAGCCCAAATGGATCGAAGTGGTTAATTACTTGCAGACCGAACAGAAGCAAGATCGACTTGTGTCAGCACTGTGTCCCTACTCCCACAGTATGACACAGAATTGGAGATACTCAGTGAGAACACAGATTGGTGGGTCCCTCTGCCTGTGATCAGCCCATAGTCATACCCTAGGCCGTTTGAAACCACACTGACCTGAACCCAAGCTTACATCTGACCGAGCTGTGACTATGGGACAGCAGGGGCGACCCAGCTCCTGACATCCTACAGAGAAACACCTGGGGATGTCATCCACCTTGTGAATAGAGGAACTAGTGTCAATGACTACCCTGAATTGACTACCTGCTGACAGTTCCACTACATGAAAGATGCAAATCAATTGTTTGACTGGACGAGGAACCCTAGAGGGATAGGTCCCTCAGGGGTGCCCACACGGGGGCCTTGGCCAGCTCCTGCCTGATGACTGTATGTCCTGCTGGGGGTTCCCTAACAAGGGTAAACTCTTGGTGTCCAGGGGTATCACCTGTGTCCTCTGGGGTTGTTCTTACCTGTATGCCCTGACTATCCCATCACTGTCTCATCCCGGAAGGCTTTCACATCAGCTTCGGCTTCCTGGCCAGACTTGTGCTGAGCCTGAAACACTGGTTTGGGTTGGACAATAATGGTTAATACAGAATCTTAGTTAGGAAGTCACCTGCCTTTGTCAGATAGATTTTCATCATTATTAGGATTTGTATAAGATGGCTATGATGGGAAAGCTGATGTGTCAACTTTGCTAGACCACGATGCATGAGAAATGTTCACTTTGACCAGGGTAGATGTCGCTGTGAAGGGTTTTCTTTACATGAGAAGTAGCATTTAAATCAGCAGACTTTCAGTAAACCTAATTGGCCTCCCCGTGTGTAGAGTTTTACCTCAAAATACACCAAAACACCAAAAAACCTCAGCAACCGAAGAAATTTGTGAAAAACGTATAATTTAGTGTTTTGGCTTGAACTATCATCTGGATGTCCAATAGGCTCCTGCAAATAGTCTGAAAAGTATGTTTTGCCATAATGTATCTGAAAACAGTTTAAGATACATTAGAAATACATTAGGAAATTCAGTGAGATCAAAGCCAGTATTGTATTTGTATTTTGTCTATTGTGCAGAAGTGCAATAATATTGCTTTGGGCTAGTTTACCCTTCTTTGTTCTTTTTTGACATACACTAACAATTTGCATCCAGTTTTCACCTATAGTCATCAGGTCGTTATGAATAATGACACATTTTTCAACGGAAAGTATTCCCATTTGTATAATTAATTAAATGGCAATATAAGTTTTAATATATCACTCTCATTATTGTCATTAAAACGTGAAGAGTTATACATCATAAGCAGTGTGGCAAAGAAAGAAAATGGAGAGGGAAACGAAAACGGAGAATAACACATCTGGAAAGCTAAATATTTGCTTCTAAAAGTGACTGTTTTTGGCTGAGTGCTCTGGCTCACGCCTCTAATCCCAGCACTTTGGGAGTCCGAGGCGGGTGGGTCATGAGGTCAGGAGATCAAGACCATCCCGGCTAACACGGCGAGACCCCGTCTATACTAAAAATACAAAACATTAGCCAGGCGTGGTGCGGGCGCCTGTAGTCCCAGCTGCTCGGGAGGCTGAGGCAGGAGAATGGCGTGAACCCGGGAGGTGGAGCTTGCAGCGAGCCGAGATGGTGCCACTGCACTCCAGCCTGGGCGACAGA